>NW_026570425.1:0-124849 GCF_019649055.1 Paramacrobiotus metropolitanus | reverse complement strand
TTGCTCGAACATATTTCGTTTTTCGCAATTTTACAGCAATCTTTCTCGATTTGACTATATTTTTCCCATTTTTTAAGAGTGTTTCCCAAAAGTGCTGCGATAGGTTGCTCGAAAGTATTTCTCGTTTTTTCGCAATTTTACAGCAATCTTTCTCGATTTTACTATATTTTCCCCATTTTTTAAGAGTGTTTCGCAAAAGTGCTGCGATAGGTTGCTCAAAATTATTTCTCGTATTTTTGCAATTTTGCAGCAATCTTTCCCGATTTGACTATATTTTTCCTATTTTTTAAGAGTGTTTCCCAAAAGTATTGCGCTGTGTTTCTCGAAAGTATTTCTCGTTTTTTCGCAATTTTACAGCAATCTTTCTCGATTTGACTATAATTTCCCCATTTTTTAAGAGTGTTTCCCAAAAGTACTGCGCTGTGTTTCTCGAAAGTATTTCTCGTTTTTTCGCAATTTTACAGCAATCTTTCTCGATTTGACTGCATTTTTCCCATTTTTTTAGAGTGATTCCCAAAAGTGCTGCGCTGGGTTGCTCGAACATATTTCTCGTTTTTTCTTATTTTACTGCAATCTTTTCCGATTTGACTGTATTTTTCCCATTTTTTTAGAGTATTTCCAAAAAGAGCTGCGCTGAGCTTCTCGAACATATTTCTCGTTTTTTCGCAATTTTACAGCAATCTTTCTCGATTTGACTGTATTTTTCCCATTTTTTTAGAGTATTTCCCGAAAATGCTGCGCTGATCTCCTCGAACATATTTCTCGTTTTTTCGCATTTTACTGCAATCTTTTCCGATTTGACTGTATTTTTCCCATTTTTTTAGAGTATTTCCAAACAGAGCTGCGCTGAGCTTCTCGAACATATTTCTCGTTTTTTCGCAATTTTACAGCCATCTTTCTCGATTTGACTGTATTTTTCCCATTTTTTCAGAGTATTTCCCGAAAATGCTGCGCTGATCTCCTCGAACATATTTCTCGTTTTTTCGCAATTTACTGCAATCTTTCTCGATTTGACTGCATTTTTCCCATTTTTTTAAAGTGTTTCCCAAAAGTGCTGCGCTGGGTTGCTCGAACATATTTCTCGTTTTTTCGCATTTTACTGCAATCTTTCCCGATTTGACTGTATTTTTCCCGTTTTTTTAGAAGTGTTTCCCAAAATTGCTGCGCTAGGTTTCCCGAACATATTTCTCGTTTTTTTGGCTTTTTACTGCAATCTTTCCCGATTAGACTATATTTTTCCCATTTTTCTAAAGTGTTTCCCAAAAGTGCTGCGCTGTGTTTCTCGAGGACAAAAATTTTATTTTCGTCTCTTCTTCACCGTTTTTAGGTAAATCCATAACGCTGAATTCGAATTTGATGATAAAAAATTGATATAAGCAGTGTGGAAGAACTTTTTGTTCAGAAAGGTGTCGATAATCGATGTCACATCAATTGTGTGAATCCTTGTTTGTTTTACGTAAATCTTTTTATCCGTAGCTCATGTTATATTTTAATTATCAAATTCGAATACAGCGTTATGGATTTACCTAGAAACAATGGAAAAGAGACGAAAATAAAATTTTCGTCTCTGATCCCATTGCTACCGTCCATGATACTGTGGGGGCCCAAGGGGGCTGGCAGTCAGATTTTTTTTGTTCCGGAAAATATTTTAAAAAATACTTTCTAGATCAGAAAAATTCGCTGATCATTAATACGTGGTCAGATTTGGCTTAAAAAAATAGTACATGGTCGAGGGGGGTCTCGAATAGCCCAAGTTTTGTTCGTACTATGGCGGTTTGTCAGCTCGAGAATGGCTCCCAGCGTGGTCCGCGATGCGCTTGTACATAAACTCTGCCCGAAACATCAAAATTATTAATCTAGTTTCATCAACATTGGTTCCTCACGACGGTTCGTGCACTGACCTCGTGATTCAAACGGTTCCTCTTGGATAACGATCTGGTACAAAATAAGCCCAGTTGCCAACATGTCGCTTTTCTGTCCGTCTTCGTGAGCTGTAGTTTTGTTCGTACTATGGCGGTTTGTCAGCTCGAGAATGGCACTGTTTCGTGTTAAGGCGGTCTCAATTTGCGTATGACCAGTTTTTCCAATTTTCAGGCTAAAATGCCGATTCAGTAAGCAGCAGTGAAGGCTAAGAAATCCGTGAAACTTTACAGCAGACCGGTGTATTGCTTGTAAACCCTGGTAAAATAAAAAGCTGAAACACTTATAATAAAGGTAACTACAGAAATGTGCAGCAGACAAGCCCGGTAATTCCTTGCGTAAAGGTACCGAGAAAATTACAAATCCATGGGTAAAGTTAAGTTGCATACATATTTGAAAAATAAGTTGATGTTGAAAATAAACGAGAAGTACTTAATAAGAAGATGATATAATCATACAAACGCATTAACTGTGTTGAATTTGTTACTTCGATAACTCTAGTGTACTGGCCACCATATTGACCGTCAGAAACGCGCTTGTTGTGTACCTACTGTACCTTGAACGCCTTTTCGTAAGAAATTAATCACCAGATTTTTTTATTGACTATGGGAAGATGTATGTGGACGATAAGGCGGATAAGCTGCTCCAATAAAAACCAGCAGACGGCTGTCTGGTCCAGATCTCCTTACCTTAAGGAGGTCGAGCAAGAACGACGTTTGCAAATCAAACTCCAACATGGTCCTGGCCATCAGTTCGCCTACCGAGCCACGCGGGCAGTACTCTGACACCATCAGCACGGACTTCTCAAGAAAACATAATCCAGCGAAGCGGCAGACGTTATCGTGGTCAATATCCAGTATCTATTATGCAATAAAAAATGCGTACTGAGGAAACTCCTGCAGAGGAAACACTGCTACCGGCTGTTACCGTTTTTAGCAATGGCAGCAGATGGTTGTTTAGTTGTGGGAAAGTAGTTTCAACAGCGGATGCGGTGGCGGCAGACACCGGCTTGATCCACACCGTTTGGTTGCGCTTAAGATATATCCATACGCGATTGCTCTTATCCTCCAACTAAATCCAAAAACGGTTTGATCTTCTGTGATGCACAATTACTGTAATAAAATGTTTGGACAGATTTTTCTGTCCAAACTGTACTCGATCGTACCGGTTGCAGCTGCTCGGATCGGATCCGCCACGCCTCGGAAGTGAAGGCGTTCCGCGTGGCACGTCTGCAGTTATTAAACATGTCTATTAATTAATATTATTTTTTCGTTAATTATTATTACTATTTATTATTATTGTTACTACGGTAGTCAGTAGTCAAGTACACTAAAAACAGAATCTGATATTGGTTTTTAAGGGAAGCGCGCCGGTACAAGGGAGATTTGCGTACCTGTGCGCAAACTTTCGCTGGAGACGAACTCGAGAGTATTCGTATATGTAGAGTAATTTGGTACTATGTACCGGAATACTTCCCTTGATTGCGAAGCGTGGTATGAAACCTTAAATCGGTGTGGACAGGGACAGATTGCAGTTATCACATACCTCACAAAAACCGCGGCAACAAAGATGAAGAACACGGTGGCGGCGATCGTACCCACGCTAGCGCCAATTATGGTTTCCATTGTTCCTGTCAAATGTGTCTACATCACGGTTCATAATATAAGCCAGTCTACTCACGTTCTACTTTTTACCGCCAAGCCTTGGGTACGGTAGGCTGATTAGATCCTCATGAGGCTGTTCAACTACTTTATGCACCTTTCGGATGACAATTCGGGGCGTCTCCGCGAAACCCGCATCGCGGTTCATTGGGTGGCGGCCACGGAATTAACCACTGCGGTTCCTCCCCCGCTTCCACCAGCGTAAACTCGGGAACTTTTAGGACATAGAGCGCCTACGCACAATTTTTCTTCGGCTGTTAAGTTATTAGGATCTACTCGAAGATGGCGAAAAAATTAATATTATTTTGTACTTACTCGCACACGCGACGTATTCCAGTCCAGCTGGTTCAGGTTTATCGCCGGCAGGCGCTCTCCAACCTCATCAATGCACACGTCTCCGACGTCGGTCGTGAAAGTGCGATTCATAAACTGCTTGGCGAATTGCCTCCCAGACGACCACACCTCTTGATTCCCGGTCGAACGCAATTGTTCCATTACCTATGTTAATTTTATCTTCTTGCACGTACAGTGTCTGCATGTTGCGTATCCAGTTTAAATGCCAGTGACAGAATATGACGCACGCCTGATTTTGAGCTGGTTTGCTTACTTAATTACTTTTGCTTCGTCCTATATATATAGCGCTACCTGTGCGAGAACCATCATCGTCGCATACGTGGCTGCCGGATGCGGGGTCACCTGAAGGAAAACATAGCATCGAGCTGATTGCGTCCGTAATTTAAACAGTTAATTGCGATGATTATGTTCTGCTACACAACATCCTCACCAGTTCGAAAGGCTTGTAAGTGTAATTGTACAGTTCCTTGGATCCGTCAATCATTTGCTGGGTGAAATTTCCTGATCTGTTGGTTCTCCCGTACACCGCTTCGTTGAGTTCCATCAGCAGAACAGAACGGTAAGCTTGCCTAACAATCTGTAGTTCCAGTTTTTTAAGGGTATGTACAGTAATATCAAGAATGTACAAAGCGGGACTTCACCGGTCTACATATTATAAAGTACCCGGACAAGGCTTATTTTTAAGTATTTTTTGGTTTGATAATTATGTTTACTCGTTTAAAAGTTTAATTCAAAAGCTACCAGGCTGCGCGCAGCACGATCAAGAGCAGTGCCTATAAGCTTAATGCAATAACGAATCATCAGCACGTAGCATTTTGACATTTACAAATACTTGGATGTGTCCCATAATTCGGTCACTTTCAGTTTAGGATTTCATATTTCGGTCAACTGGTGTCAAAATTTTCAGACAAAAACAAAAATAGCCGAAATAAATAGCTTTCACAGTAAAAACTTCCCTGATGAATTTCAAAGCATGAATCCACAAAAAACTTCAATAAAAGGAAGAACAGGAACTGGACCGGGTGCAACCGTGCAAGGTCTTGCAACCGCATTTACGAACATCAGAACTTCAAAATTCAAACCTTTTTAATTTTGTTTTGATGACTGCAGACCAGAGAGAAACACATAAAAAAATGCGTTGTGCGATCAGCAGCTATTCATGTATTGCGCCACTTGGGGGTTGGTGTAAGCGTGTAAGTGACCGGTGACCGAAATATGAAACCGTATACTTAAAGCGACCGAAATATGAGACACATCCAAGTACAACAGAAGCGGTATTACCTGGCAGAATACATGTAATTGACCCTTTACAACATTTCACTTACAAACCTGGGGAAAACGATGTCTGCTGCATTCTTACCTCATCGTCACTGTCACCCTTGTTCCATGAATAGTAACCGGGTGCCGAGCTTTTTCTAAATCCCGCCATAGGTATGTACACCTAAAAAAGCACATTAATTTAACGATATTTGCGGGATTTAAAAAATACCTAAGTAGCTATCATGTATGCTGTGCTTAGTAGTAAGTGCTTACATGTTCCCCATTGGTCATGATAAGATTTGCAGCCGCCAAAAGCAATCGTCGAAATTCATTGTAATCTCCAAAATAAAAGTACACTGCAACCAGAGAACAAAAATGCGTCTCACCCATAATAACAGTACACAGTATATAATATCAAATACTGATACGCGCACAATAACCTCGAGCTCGATCGTTCATGCGGCGAAGAACATCCATGCGATCGGCAACGGTCGCAGTCTTTGAGCTGTAGAATTCCTGATAAACTTGCCTGCCATTTGTGATTAAAATCTTAGCCGATTCGCTGGCAAACTCCGGATAACCACCGGCATTGGCCCCGGTGTCGCATATTACACCCACGGACGTCCAACGGAACCTTTTCACGACACTCAGCACCATAGTCAGATAAATTTGGAACGAATTGCACGTTGTTCCGATCCACGTGGGTGTCAGTGTTTTCTTACGGAGATTCGGGCTAGTAGCGACACTACGGGTAGTAAGAACATGTCAGATGCGCATGGTACGAGCAAATCACATGGCGTGCAGAATTTGAGAACGATATACAGCTATTGTAGGTCGATAATGATTATATTGCGCATTATGGTACTTAATCTGCCCATCGCTCGTAGCTTCGATTCCCAAATACTCGTAAGTTGGGAAATGTTTATCTCAGAAAGCTGAAGAAAATCAGTACAAACATTTTAAACTATAGTACATTTTAATTTTCAAATCGCGACATTACAGTCATAGTTCCATTAACTACGGCCATCAGTGCACAGTTAAGAATTAAAAAAACAACCAAAATCAGCATTATCAACCAGTTTGTTCTTTCCCGGTAAAGTTCCCAAAACAGCCGCAGCGTTTCCTTTAATAATTGCGAGGCTAATACGCTGCTTCAAAAACGCCGTGGATCGGCCTTCTCCAGTTCTCTCCCTGATCTTTCGTCCGAAAAAACATTTTAAACGTAAACAAAAATATTCCAGTACTTTGGTAAGGCATCTCCGTTAAATATCGCGGTTTGGCTAATGCACTCTGCAGTTGGATAATAATAATAAGAATAATAATAACTATTATGAATTAGGTCGCTGTACACGTCAATACGGTGCCCACAAGGCCGTCATGTCTGTCTGTAGACTAACAGCGGTCATCCACATTTTCCTTACGCACGTAGTTATTATCAGCTTGTCCAATTGCGTCGCGAAGGGCACAATTTCCGGAATTTCGGCACATCCTAAGAGAAATGGGAACTGCTATTTCCAAGCATTATTTCAATAGTGTGGAGAAAAGTTATATAGTATGCTGGTGCACGGCAGTAATCATAAGTATCATGAATCAGTACCAAATTAAGTACTAGCATCCGACCCGAAGAAAAGATACCTGAAGCCACCACTCACCGGTAAATAGCATTACACTGGCCGAACATTTATCACGGTGTGGCTCAGGGGTCAGCGTCCCTGTATTTTGGAGATGCTCAGCGGTAAGATCAACGACATCGTAGGCGAAGGTACTACAGTCGCGGTACTTCTCATCGGCAATGATCGTATGCGTGACGTTCAGGCGGGGATACGACTGCCGAATGCCTTCCAAGGCCAGGCGATACGCTGGCCCGACGTACGTCATGGATCCCAACATCACCGGATACAGAAATGACAGCGTGATGATTTCCAAGTTAACCCGACTACACACTGCTGTGGAATTGAACAGGGGCTGCGAGAGATTCATTGTGGCGCATCAGCAGCATAAGGAATTTAGAGAGTAGTGATTCTCGAGATGACTGAAGTCACCAGGTTTTATATGCAGTCGGGAGTTCCCCATCTCTGCGTGATACGAACCTTAAAGAAATGCATACTGCAGGGCATTTCCGCAATAAATTATGCCGAACTCCGGAACAATGACGTGGATCTTGCCTGCTTTTTCTGTGACTTCCAGATATATCAAAACGGCCGTCTGTTGAGAAATAAAATGCCATGACGGGCCGTCAACGCTTTCAGATGAATCCGCAGTCAGTATAAGTGCGAGCTGATACGTGATATCTCTTATTCCTTCTTTCGCCAGCTAGGAAGATTTGGGATTATTATGAGCTCGTGATTACATCTCGCGGCCGCCGTAATTACTGACATGACAGGGCAAACACATCCATTTAAATCTGCCCTTGTGAACTCAAATCTTGAAGATGACAGCCGTAGTATCTATACAAGGATTAGTAATAAAACGTATACCGCTGTATCGAGTACTCTGTCTCACTTACAATTATAACTCCATTTGGCTCGGCAATTACTGATTCAATTAACATGGTTCCGGAACTCCTTGGCGCGAATTTTGTTAGTACGAGTGTATGTTGAAAACAGTGTTAAACATTTGTCTTAGAAGCTGTATTAAAAATTGTACATTTGTGTAAAACATTTCTTCCATTTTTACGGGCAATGTTTTGCTCATCTAATTTAAGTCAACTGATTATTTATAACGACCTCCAGCCGTTCCAGACGAAAGTGCTCAACTAAAACTTTTGCGCTGGCAATGCAAAAGTTGATTTTCGAGAATCTCAAAATAAGTCTCCGCATCTCCGAATAAACCGACACTATAAAGCAGACAAGAACCGTATTCGCTGCCGCGTTTCTTTTGGTCCACGGTTGCTTTCATAATCGCTTATTGCGCGACAACAGCTCCTTGCCAGAAGAGAAGTTACGAGTACTATCCTAAGTGAATGTTATCTTCTGCTTGCAAAGACGAAACAGATTTGTTTACTTTTAACATATTTCCGTCACACCTGTTTCTCTTGAAATGTTTTCTTTTACAGTTGAATCTGATATATTTACTGTACGAGCGTTATGACAAAATTAATATCCAGTATATTTTTTAATTAATATATATCTAGTTCAATAGTACAGCTGAAAGCTTACTATGATAAGACGTAATTCTAAAGACATAATTCTGCTATGATAATTCAGTAATTACCATGCATCGTACCATTATCCACAGCATGCCTTAATCAGTTATGACTTAAGCTCGTTGATAGTTGCTGTTTATGTGGTGTCTTATCTTGGCAGCACTTTGCACCATAAAATGGTACTTAGCAAGACTGCTTTTACAGCTGCCTGTTACCGCGCTCTAAAACTAACTGCATTTATCGTCAGAAGGGAAAGCTGAGTTACCGTGGATGCCGCCCGACGTGAAGAGCGATAGACTACCTGATTATCCCAGAGCAACCAATGTATTTCTACGAAATCAGCGGACGGACATTGTTACCATGGAATTCAGTGAATGTGTTGGTAAATGCGAATGAACCACTGCAACACGGGAACGTCATCAACGTTGCCTACAACGGTTTGATCATTGACGTCTACTGTACCGGACAGCGCTCCGTGTTCGTGGAATTCGGGAAGGTGTTCGGCTCGTTTTCCAACGAGGAAGACTGGGACAACAGGTCCCGCCCATTGCATAACGGCGCTGACAAGCCACCCCTGCAAGCACTGCTCAGGGAACGCCCGGATGGTCCATGGGCGTGGCATTCCGCTACTCTGCTAATGCCGATGTCCGAGTTCGAGCATGCCGATGATTTCTTCTTCGTGGAAGTGCGTTTGGGTGGAGCAACGGTTCGCGAACTGGTTCTTTCCAGCCAGTTGCGGTATCAACCATCGGACGAAGACATGCAACGGCGACTCAGTAAGCTCGGCGATTTTGTCACACGTTCCGTTGCGCTGCCGGCCGGGTACTAGCAGTGTATCACGCCGGCCCTTTCAGCAGCGTTTTCCCAAGAAATCCACGAGCATTTTGAGGCAAAACCTCTCAGCGTTCTCAGCGATCGCATTATATATCTGCAGCGCCACAACGCCGAAGCAGTCGTGACTGATGAATTAGCGCAACGTTTTGAAAGAGCAAAGGATTTTGCGGAAGAATATGTGCAATGCGGCGTCAACTATCGGCGCAGCTGGCATCCACCGCTCACCGAAGGCTCCGAAACTAAACGCAAAACGCCAGCTGCAACAAGCGGACAAGGGATTCCGATGCCGCGAGAGCTTTTGGCAGAGATCTTCCAGTCACTGGACACCATCAGTCGTCTGCGGTGCCGACGCACCTGTTACGCATGAGAGGCGATCCTTACGTCACCCGAAGTATACAGCAAGGTGCGGGTGTCGTTCGACCACCGCGTCTTTAAATCGCAATGGTTAAGCGAGGATTTAGCGTATTACGCAGTATACAGCTGCGTCCTCAAGCATTTTACACCGGCCACGCGCACCATATCCTTCGTCGACTACGACAAGGACTGGCCGAGTACTTGGGATTGGGGTGGCGGTGTGATTAGCTGCGTGCGGCAAATGCTGGCCGATTCTGGTCGGCGCATTCAGCGAATGATTTTCTGTCAGCGTCGCATTAGCACCGGAAAGAGCGTGGCCACAACATTCGCAGATATTGCGGAAGCTTACCGCGAACTGGCATCGTCTTGTGACAAGGTTATCTATAAAGATGTCACGTTGGAGGACCAGTTCGTGCAGTCGTGTGTTCCGCACGCTGTTTTCGCTCTGAGCGCGTTTAATGTGACACAACTTTGGAATGTGTTTGAAGCGCATCTGGATGCTGGAGCGCCAGATCTGGCGGTTCTGAAAGAGTGGATAACGCGTGCGAGCGCGGGTGAGTGGAGACGCGCGGAACTTACGCGGCTAGACCAAGGCAGCACCACGATCCAGGTGACATGACTGTTTAATCACTCTTCTTGCCGGCTGTGTGCGCTAATTTTTCAGATCGCACTTCTTTGGTTTCCGATACTTGTTCTAACCGCTTGTTTTTTTTCGTGTTGCTCAGATTTTGCTCAACTGCCAAAGCGCTGATCCCCGTCCAACGACCAATTATCGCGGCTGTTGGTGGACGGTAGATGAATTGTTGAGCGTCGATGTGAATCAACTGAGCCGTTTAACTTTGGCGGTATTTGCAGCAAAAAATGGAAACCCAAAGACTGCTACTTATTGCCCATCATAAGCCGTAACGATGAATTTTTACAGCACTCTGCCGCGTTTCTGCTGCAACCGGCGAACGTTGAGCACTGCCGCGTTAACTGCGGCGATGGCCCTAAGGATTATAAACCTGTTGTACTCTATGCCGAATTGTTACAGAAGACATTTGTAGAGCGCTGTTGATTCCAGCGGGATCTTAGAAGATTTGCGTTGATTCACACGGCTAAGGATGCCAAAATAAAGCGAACCGTGTTGGCTCTTTGTTTTTGGGTTTCCCAGATGTTGGCCATGTAAAAAGTGTACCGTTTAATCACCGGTACCTGCCTTTAATTGATAATTGGTGATGCTGGAACGGATAAATTCGGTTATGATCTGTAACGCACGCAAACATTGCGCCACAACGGTATCGCTGCAAGTTCACACCCCAATAAATCCTTACCTCAAAGATCCGCATCAATGAAACTGCTCAGAAACGTACCGTCTTGAAAATTATTTGCACTGAATCCGTTTCTCGCTTGTTGCAAAAAAGGCATGAAATATTATAGATAGAAAGTCACTTTTACGCTTAACGTGCCTAACATCCGAATCCGAAACAGCTTAACTTAAAAACGCAACTTGGCTGTAAAAGCATTTCAATAAATCGCTTTCTTATTCTTCGTCACATCTTGCGCTGGTTTACAGAGAATGTTCCGCTCCACTTAAGCATGTAAAATGACAAAGCATACAAACATAATCGATTTAATTTTCCAGTTTCTAAGCTGTCCAGATTGTCTAGGGTCCACTTTCGGTTAAAACAGATTGAAGGACGCGGATCGCAGCATTGGCACGCTTCCAAAATCTGCGATATAATTTTCATTGCAACGCGAATGTGCTGTAATAAAAAACCCCGCACGCTACCTGAATGATCGGAACGCAATTTTTGGCGGATTTCGTTTTGATATGCTCTTCTATCCACTGTGCAATAATCTCCACTTCCAGCTGCTTTCCATAGTTCAGATGTTCTTCAAACAAGTCCCAAATTTGTATTGCATTAAGGGCCCGCAGACTGAAGCACGCATCGGGAATTCGGAACACGATGTCGTACTTATCGTGGCAGTAAGAAAGCGAACAACTTCTCCAGATTATCCGAGGGCACCACGGTGCCATTCTGGAATATGCTTGCGCCAGGTTGTTAAAGAAATCATGCAGAGTCCAGTGACGTCCAAAGACGGACGTGTTGCTGTCGAACAGCACCACTCGATCCAGGTGAGCGCCGGTGCGTTCCAGCAAATGCTGAATGCAGTTGACCGCTGTACCGGCGCTACTTTGGACTTCCTGTCCTCCTTTACTGTTCAAACCGAAAGTGATGATATCCCGCAAGAAGGTGCTATGCGTTGATGGTGTAAAATACTTGACGATGCACGCGAAAGCGCCATAATCGGAATTCGGAAAAATAATCAAGCTCTTGGGATGCATATGCACATGGATGGCACGGTACAGTTCTGCCGAGTTTAGAAGTTGCCCACAGAGGCAGATGCGTCGACATCGTTGCTGGTCGATGATGTCCAGAGACAAGAAAATCTCCTTTAGAATCTCTGTTGGGAGCATCAAACTGATCTTGTCATTAACCACTGCTTCCTCTCGGTTCGTCCCATTTACTGGTGTGTGGTGGGCTTCTCTTTCAGTGTCGCTGTGTATGCGACTGCGGAAGGATGAGAAAATGCTGCTCTACGCGAATAAAAATTAATTTTCCAAACGTCTTTATACTCTCCCTTGTTTTACGAAACATAAATGGGAGATTTTAATTTATAGAATTTACTTTTAACTTAGTTCTCTCTCAACATCCAGCGGATTGTCATCACACCGCTGCAGATAGGTCATCATCTCACCAACGACAGATACAATGCGCATTTTGTCACCCTGCATTGCACGGTGCATCCGCCTTGCCACCGCAGGCTCCAAAGTGGTCCAACATCCGTCAGGAAAGATTAACAACCGTATTACGAAATGGCCTGGATGAAGTATTCTGAGCTGACGTGCTTCTGCCGAAAGCGGCAAACGCATTTGTTTGCAGTAGTTTGCGGATACTCTGTTTTGCTAGCTTCACCTCGACCAGAGCGCGAGTCGGTAAAGCCAAGATGCACTTAAGCAACTTAGCGGGATACCATTTCCATGGATGATTAGGCTTATCGCGGAGCAGCACCTCCACACTAGGATGACTGTTACCTGCTAGCGCAGTGACTATTTCATGGCTCTGCCGCGTCCACAATTCGTTAATCGTCTTATCGGAACTGTCCAGGACGTTCCCGTATTCAATGGACACAAACCGTTGTCCTGGGCATCTGAAATCCACGATAAGGCGTTGCGAGCCGCCATCGATATCTTCCAGGCCGATAAGGTAGCCGTGCTGCAGTATTCCATTCACTTCCACGTCCACACTATTCCACGTGTGCACTGATCGAATCCTATTTTCGTACAGATACATACTGCAATGACACAAGTGTGCAGTGATTTAAAAGCGAAAGTCCTCCCGTGATCGCTACGGCAGATGTTCCGACCTCCACGCTAAAATCAAAAGGTGTATGCGAGCTAGTACCGTGATATCTGGTTCTAAGAAAACCTGCAGAACAACCACAACACGGGAATAATAACGAAAACCGTTGGTTAGTCCAGAATTTGCCAACGAGCGCTGTGGAAAGCTAAGCAGTCTCTGGAGCCGGCAAAAGAAAGCCAGCGGTAGTAAGAGCTGCTGCATTACAGTATACGTTTGCATACAGCAATCACACCGGCAATATGCAGTGGTGCTTGCTGTTTATTTGCTGCTTAGTCATGTGCGCTGATAACACAATAAGCCCAATCGAGTCTGCGATATTCACCGATCAAGAAATCAAAAGATAAGTAAATAAAAAGCAAACAAGGCATTGTGCTTGCACGACGTATCATCAGAATTCGACTTTCTTGTTATAAGAGATGGAAACCGGGTCTGAGACCGGGACGCTAGATGGAATACCACCAAGGAGATCACAACTTCCTTCCGTGGTGGCATTGCTGCCTGAGCCAAACATTTTACACACAAGCTTGCGGGTCGTGCTCTCGTAGCCTGAATTCAGAATGGTCACTGCGGTGTATGACATTGTACCTATCTGTACTGCAGTGGCCTGTTTAATGTTGAGTACTGTATTGTATTACCAGCAACAGATGTACTGTGCAAGCCGAGCACGGATGAATTATTATTATAGGCTCACGATTAGTGGTAAATTTAATTCGTGTGAACTTTCACATGCACTGTAATGGAGCTGGGTCTGAGTGAAAACATTGTATCAAATTCAGCGAGAGCACTTGAAACATTAGAGTAATCATTTATAAAATTTGGCCTGTTAAAAGGACTTTCGGTGTTACGTTTACGGTTTACGATTACTTGTGCTAGGTTTCTGCGCTTGTTTCTATTTTAGAGATACTCGGGTTGATGTATTTGATACTGATAGAAACAGGCGTTGAAATTCTTAATTCAGCTTGTAACTTTAGGTTAGGGACGTGTTCTCTAAACAATAACCGAAGCACAGTTGTCGTAATTACTGTGTAGTACTGTTGTTACTGACATTTTGCAGCGCATTTTGCAGTGGAGTCGAAGTCAAAACTTGAACGCGGGCCATTTCCTTCTGATCTTCATACAATAATTATTATGATATGTTCACTGTATGGTTTACAGAGTGGCTGCCCAAGCGCATTCGAACTACTGCATCTGGCGATCGACTGCACCATTATCTTT
This sequence comes from Paramacrobiotus metropolitanus, assembly GCF_019649055.1. Taxonomy (NCBI): domain Eukaryota; kingdom Metazoa; phylum Tardigrada; class Eutardigrada; order Parachela; family Macrobiotidae; genus Paramacrobiotus; species Paramacrobiotus metropolitanus. Next base: position 110,699 of record NW_026570425.1, on the reverse strand, counting down.
ACGATTCGTCGATGATCCATTGCTTGCAACAAACGAACAATGGTTATATTCTGGAGAATATAACCCCTGGTTATATTCTGATATGGTTATGTTCTGGAGAAACAGCACTTCGCTGTCGAGTCGTACCGTACTGTAACGACAACGCTTCACCAATTTTGAAAACTTGGTACAGCTATGCAACAAAGCTACAAGTGCTCACCCCTCATTAGGTATACATGTGATAACCAACAAAGCGTTTGGTTATTTATCATATCTACTGTATGGAAAGGATAACAAGCACGATATGAGGCGAGTAATCTACGAGTACATAGCACAAGCAATATTTAAGATATCTGATTGCTCGTTAGCCCGCAGCGAGTGTATTTGCTACCAGTCGTTTAGTCCATGGTCCTTGTTGAGGGCTGCTGTCATCCGCACCTGTAAAACATTTATTGTGTATCGGTATTTCTCGACATTTACATTACTCGTCGCAGGAGGGCGTCATAAGTGGTTTGTGTCCCAGTTCTAAAGTGAGATGCATTTCTTCGAAACCAGTAAGCGAAAAGTGAAAGCATGGAATTCAGTGGATGTACTGGTGAAAGAGCACGGACCACTGCAGCATGGCAGCGTTATTGACGTCGCGGAGAACGGCCTGCTTATTGATTTCTACTTTACTGCACAGCGTGCGGTGCTGGTGGAATTCGGGAAGGTCTTTGGTTCGGAGTCCGATGAAGAAAGCTTCTCGCCGGATGCGAAGTCCCCCGCGCCATGGAGCGACAGATACTGCCCACCACCCGCGGGCGCTGACCAGCCGCCCGTGCAGGCGTTACTCCGGGCCCGCCCCGAGGGTCCGTGGGCGTGGTCTCCCGCTAAATTGCTCATGTTTGCGATCGAGCACTCATCGGAGTTGTTTTTCGTGGAAGTCCAGTTGGATGGATTTGTGCTTCGCGAACTGGTGCTTCGGGCGCAACTGCGGTATCAGCCATCCGAACAAGAGATGCACCGACGGGTTATCAAGCACCACGACTTTATCACGCGGTGCGTTAATTCGGCGACGGGCGCGGTTTTATCCCGAGACCTTAGCGAATATTTTAATGCCCGAAGCATAACCGCCCTCAGTGGATATACAGCGTACCTGCAGCGCCGCGATGAAAATCCAGTTGTTGCCGATCACTCGTACGTATCAATGAGTATGCGTTGGTATCCGTGTTAACTTGAGGCTCTACCATTTTCAACGTCTAAGCGGCAGACCGCCTGATTTAAAAGTATGCGCACCGAAATAGCTCTTTGGCTATTTTGCCGCCTACTACGCCAAAAAGAAAATTTTTTTCTGATACATGCTTTTTTCAATTTTATCGTTAAAGCTTAAAGAACAAGAAGCCGGGAAGCAATAAAACACCGATAAATCTATGAAAACTTTGAACAACAAAGAATAAAACCATAAGAAAAGTAAGTACTGTAAACATAAATTCGTAAGAAAAACACGCGAAACCGTAAAAAAACATAACAGAAGATTTAATGCAACATAAGAAACTCATAAAAATTCAAATAAGGAAAAATATATAAGAAAAATGTAAAATAACATTAAACACATAAGAAAAGATCAAAACCTAAAATCTCAGAAATTTCCGTAAATAACACACACAATCAATATGCAACATATATGTAATCAGCTGATGAAACAGTGTGGGTGCTGCAAAATAGCCCCGAGCTGTTTAACAGTATAACCGCAGGGTGCGGTGAAATAGTAGATTCTTATCGCAACACAAAATGGACTTACGATAGACGGTACGATATACGGTAGGCTCTTCTACGTCATCACGGCGTACCCTTACCGGACCGTTTGACGGTAGGATTGACGGTAGAAGGCTGAGATATCGTAATGCCTACCGTTGACATCTGCGATATAGCCACCACCTTTAGTGGCAGTGGCATGAAGCACAACGTGTGCAGCTGCCAAATCATGCAACTTTAAAATTGTTCTGGTAGATTTTAATTGTTCTTGATTCGTCAGAAAAGAATATCAGAAGAAAGATAAAATTCTAGGGAATTTTTTGATACCAAGCGAGTGCAGTTTATCTGAAAACGAACTATTCTGCAGCCATGTGAATTTAGCATGCAAAGCTTACGGAGCCGTTGGAGTACTCTGCCCGAGCTGTCATTATTTTGAACTCCATAGGGGCCTGTGTTAAAATTCAAATGTTTGTAGAATGATTCATGGGCTGTCAAGTCTGGATGTTTTAGTATCAAAAAATAGTTTAGAATTTTAGTTTTCATCAGGTTTTCAACAGAACGATTGCTATCATATGCCAAGACCTTAAAACTGATTTGAAACACAGCATGTTTCACCTCAGAGGCAGGATTGGACCCGGTATCGTTTATCGTCTGCGCGTTGCGATCACTCCAACTTCTCAACGGTACGGTCACGATACGGTGTCCCACCGTATCGTATACCGGACCGTATATCGCGACTGTTGGGCGATAATAATCTAGTCACCATCCTATTTCGCCGACCGTAGTGCGGCAAAATAGCCACTTCGTAAATCAATCATATCCAAAGCTCGACCATGGCCGTGTTGACTGCAGAAACAAGTTTCGAAGTTTCGAAGATCCAGGGTTGTTTCGAAGTTTACATTTGTTAATCCAGTTTTGTTGTATTTCTTCGGACCGATGTATTCGGGCGATGACCGGTTTCTTCGAGTACCATAATCTTTGCAGGCGAAAAGTTTTTCCAGAGCGAATCATGGCTCTGTGATGACTAGGAAAAGCGTCGTGGGATTCCCGCGATTCGGAAATCCAATACCAGGCCCCACCAAAAAGAAAAGGCCAGCTCGGCCCAGCTGCAGCTGACGGACGCGAAATTCCGCTGCCGCCCGAGCTGTTGGTGGAGATCTTTCAGTCACTGGACAGCGTCGATCGCCAGCGATACCGGCGTGTCTGCTACGCGTGGGAGCCCATTCTGATGTCAGCCACAATGTGCAGCGATGAGCGGGTTTCGTTCGACCACCGTGTTTACTCATCGCGCTGGCTGCGCGAGGATTTGGCGTATTACCCGGTGTACAACTGCGTCCTCAAGCATCTCACTCCGGCGACGCGCACCGTCTGCTGCCTGGACTACGACCACACGTGGTCGAGAACGCAAGACTGGGGTGCCGGCGTGATGGGCTGTGTACAACAAATGCTGGACAGTGCAGGCCGACGTATCCAGTCAATGATTTTTTGTCGACGTCGCATCGACACGCGCTACACCGGAAAAAGCTTGGAAGTTTATTTTAAAGAAATGGCCGACGGCTACCGCGCGCTGGCGTCGTGTTGTGACAAGATAATCTACAAAGATGTGGAGTTTCAGGAGAGCTCCTGCAGTCGCGCATTCCATACGGCGTCTTGACTTTAAATGGGCTGAATGTGACGCAACTGTGGGATATGTTTGAAAAGCATCTGGTGGAGGCTTCATCGGATGTGGCGGCCTTGGCGAGTGGATATCCCGTCTCGGGAATCAGCATACCCAAAGAATCGCCAAGGTTAGGTGACCGCGGTGAAATTGCGCGTTATTTAGGTTTTAAGCAGCAGTCACTGATTGCGTCACGTCTCCATGTTGTTTAGATTTTGCGCAACTACCAAAGCGCGGATCCCCGTCCAACGTCCAAGTATCGCGGTTGTCGGTGGACATCAATGGAAGTGTGGGGTGTGGATGTAAACCAATTAAGTCGTATGGCATTGACTGTATTGCAGGAAATGAGAATGGGTGGCTCTGTTACGACTTACGCGTATAATTGTTAGATAGGAAGAAATGCACTATGTGCGAGGATTTACAATAGCTTTAATGTTAAAGCGAAAGCTAATCCAAGCGAAAGCAAGAATGGAATAAATCAGTTAAGCCTAATGTAAAGTTAGAGAAGGATTCAGTGCACGTCTTTAGTTAAAAGTGATTCTGCAGACACCTGTTCCCCTTCCGAATGATAAGACACCATAAAATTTACATCCGAAAGTCTGAGAAAACTTTCGGATTTGAACTGTCACTATTATACCTTAGAGTTCCTGAACTTCTGGTGCAAAATAGTGGGGTGTAGTGGATGGTACATTAGTATCGCCGGTGCCGTGACAAAACTTGCACTTGGAATAAATTCAGAGCGGAGTAACGTGAATTGTTCGTGGGCTGGGTGACACATCCGGCGCAAGGTCCCGGAAAAACGGTTACCTTCTGGTTTTGCGGCAGTATATCCGGTAAATTTAATTCTTCCGGATTGTTCCGTCGTCCAGATCGGGTGTGGCTGCAGCAACATCATATCAGTGAACCCAAGAAACGGTTACGGGTACCGCTTCACTTAGGAAGAAAACCCAGGAGATCGAAAGGAAACTTTCATAAGAAAGAGCGAGGATCGTTGCACTTGTTTTCAGCGTTTTAGTTTGGAAATAACGCGTGGTATTAAAGTGCTTTATTCAAAACCATGTCTCATGTAGCTGGGACCGATTCATCATTAATTTTGACTGTATTGGATTAAGCAATACGCGGTTATGCAACTATTGCTAATATCGTAATCTGCGAAAATTTGGCGTTTGAGAACGAATCCCTGTATCTGCGTATTCCGAATTGCGCAACCGCTTTGAATACGAAAGGTGTCGCGCAAGTTTCGAAAATAGTTGAAAAGCCGATAGACCCAATCGCTCCCACAACTGCAGTAAAATTTCTCATACTTCAAGTAGCTTTGATTATGCAGCTTTCATGTTTTTTTTTTTATTTTGAGTGCACCGCTGAGCACCAAACGGCGCGCAGTTAGGAAAGAAACCTTTAAAATCTCTAGGAACGTGCCGATTCTGTCGTTGTGTAAGTGGCTCGACGGCCACAACCACAAATGCAAATCACACAATCACGCTTCTACACGAATGGAATGTTTGGCTTTTGGAGCAGTTTGTGTTGCTGTTTATCGTTTTATCAGAAATTAAAACAAGGCGATATCAGAAAGGTGGTGTGCTATCTTCGAGGAACAAAGATATCAACAAATGGTTTCACGCGCGCTGCATGAGCATCCTCAGCAATAGCCTGGTGTATTTGGTGCGCTCCGACGCAAAAGCCATTGTTCTAAAGAAATTAGTGAAGTGTTTTGAACGCGCCAAGACGGAAATTAATCATTATGTGAAGTGCGGCGACAGTTACAGATTCAGCTTGGATCCAACACAAAAAACCGAACGTAAAAAGCCAGTTGCAATAACCGGGCGTGGTATTCCGTTGCCACGCCTACTTCTGGTAAAGATCTTGTTGTCTCCTCAAGCACATCACACCACCGGTATCCAGCTGTCTCCTCAAGCACATCGCACCATCCACACGGACGATCTCCTTTCTGGATTACGGTTGTGAGTATTCGGAGAATCAAGACTGGGGCGCCGGTTGTGATTAACTGCGTTCAGAATGTGTTGGGCGGAGCAAGTCGGCGCATCGTGAGAATGGTTTTGCCGGCGTCATATTGATACGCGCCCATCTGAAAAAAGGTTGGTAAAAAATTTTAAAGATATGGCTTGACGTGTACTGGCGTCCCTTAGTACACATCGGTACTACTTTACTACTTCTACCTCTACTACTACGACTAAGGCTTTACTACAACTTCTACGCGAGTCATGACCGCGACTCCGAGTATCGACTTCTCAGAAATCTCCAGCAGAGAACTTTGACCGCGACTTGCCATTTCGACGTGACCGCGCTTCCATGACGTAGCACAACCTATTGTTCTAATGTAATAGCTGACCTCTTGTTCTCATTAGTCCACGTGTAGTGATGCAGCGGTGTGATTAGTCCACGTGTCCTTAGATGTCTCTTATTGGCTAGCGTTTAGATCCCTATTGTTCTCAGACCCGTACCTGCGCGTACGAAGAGCCGCACCTGCGAGTGCCCAGGGCTATATAAGGCGCTCGTCGCCCACACAAATGTCAAGAGTTGTAATCCCAACAAAAGTAGAGGCTTGTGCTCGATCTGATTAACTTCAGGCTTTTGCTCTGGTCTTCTCTTTCCGAGTGAGGCTGCTCAAACTGACCTCTGGGTGACCTTTCACCTATCGTCAGAGGTCATTTCTCTATCTCGTCGACGTGCATTATCATCTTCGGATAATCTCGTGGCGTAATAGGTTACCCACTTGATCCCACTAGCATCCGGTGACCTTTCGGTCTCTTCATCGTCTTCATGCCCTGTATTGCCAGGTTGATGGATATTTCTCTTATCGCTTCTGCTAACATCTACTGGGTAGCGTCGGACAGGTAACGTATACTTCTCCGTCGTGTGTGTGTGTTTCTCGTGTTTGCAGGACCCGGACCTCTTCTTCTTTTCCTTTCCTTCTTCTTCCAGAATAACCAGATCAACGTTATCTTCTACCATCATCCGTAACAGTTTGGGAAAGAGTCGCTCTATCCGATTGGACGTGGTCGGACAAGTGGAGATAATACTCCACTAATATGGCTAGGGCTTTCTATCACGTCATGGCTAAATGTTGTAGCGCTCTGGCGTCGTGTTGTGAGAAAGTTATCTATAAAGATGTGACGTTGCAGGACGAATTCTTACAGTCGCGTATTGCGTATTATGCTTTCCTTCTGAATGTTTTTAATGCAGCGCAACTTTGTGTGCCGATTATTAGTATCGGCAGGTATCCCGGCGAAGCTTGAGCCCCGCGGCACGTCCGAGCAATGTCCGGACGGATGCCTGGAAATGTGGCATGTGCTTAGCCTGGGACGTCACCTGCGTCGACACCGTCGCTTTGTCGCACAACAAGTCCACTTCAACAGCGGCGGGATCCGCCGCAGCCCAGGCCGAAGACAGGAAGACCAGACAATATGCGTACCTCGTCGGCAGATACATTTTCGCGGCGTTAGCTTTCGAAACATTCGGGCCTTGGGGAAAGTCGGCATCCGCTTTAGTGAAGGAAATCGAAAAGCAATTGCAGCAGCACACTGGTGAACCTCGATCACACGAATTCTTACGCCAGCGTCTATCGATCGAAATCCAGCGGGGCAACGCGGCGTAGCACCATGCCCATCCCTGTCAAACTTGGCAGGAAATTTTTGAGTGTCCATATCTGCCCATCGTCCAATTAATTTCCTGGCCGCTTAATGAACTTGGAGCTATGACCGGAAGGTCTGCTTAAGTATACTAGAAAAATGCACGTTTGGCGTGCATTGGCAGACCGGAGCGAGGTTAGTGTGACGAAACAAGTCCACTACGAAAAAATTGTCCAATAAAACATTTCTGTCGTTTATTTTTTATAAAGGGGTTGGTAAGTGTTGACAGTTACGGCTGAGGCAGTTATAATACTCGTACGGAGAAAAGTATCCCTCATGACGCAGGTAGAGCAACTGGTAAAATTTCGTTGGCTTTAAATGAAAAAGATGAAGCTAAAATTTTACATTCAACAATTGAGCCTTAAGGTGTGACAAATTAACAAACAAAATCATTTTTACAACGCTTTTTAAGGCTTTTTAAAAGTTGTTTGTCCGAAAACTCTATTGGCGCTAGAACGGTTAAGAGATATCGTTTAAGAGATAAGAGATAGTGGTCAAGAAGGAAGAAATAATAAGACGCCGACAGGACTTCTGTTTTGACATGTTACATACAGTGACTTACCAGGGCACAAAGGCATCCTCCAAATTCAAAAAAATTCTCATATTTTGTAAAATGGTAGTGCACTATCATAGATTGCTTAAAAAAATACTATCTGCTATCGTCAAGGGGGCGTGGCTATACAACAATTAAAAGTTTGCATACAATCACTGTGTAATGCAGTGCAGTACAGGTTATTCGTAATTACTATTTTAACTTTTTACTGCAGGCAGCACCGTGGACTTTTGTAGCCGTCGAGTAGTGATGTAAAAGAAGCCCACTTGGGGCGGCTCGTGCCATTCCTGCCTGTGTGCACATTTTCGAAAATTTGTTACGCAATACAGCACGTATTCAGATCTATTTATTAGTGGAAAAAAGTATTTTGCACAAATGATTGTTTACAACACAAATCGATGAAAATTTTTCGAAAATGTGTACTCATGCAGCATTGGTCCGAGACGCCGCAAGTTGGCTCCTTTTACATCATTTAATACTCGACGGCTGCAAAAGCACACAGTGATGCAGTAAAAACAAGTAACATACAGTAATATAATTACGAATAACCTGTACTGCACTTCGTTAATTACACAATGATTGTATGCAAACTTTTAACTGTTGAAGAGCTGACGATGGCAGATAAAAATATTTTTAAGCATACTATGATAGCACACTAACATTTTACAAAACATGAGAATTTTTTGAATTTGAAGGATGCCTAAGTGCCCTGGTTAAACGAAATCCCAGGGTTACTTCGGTTTCACAAGTGGACTGCAAAGATCGGGCAGTGGAGGTAGTGTTAGGGCTGATAAACTACTTGGTAGGAGAAGCCGCAAATTTCCCGAATATTGCATAAAAATTATGAACGCGCGACCTTTAGAGATAAAACGGTTTTGTGAAAATTATTTTATGAAGCGAATAATAACCACGGGTATAGAAGTGCAGTTATAAGTTTTGATCTTCCAACTGACAGAAGAAGAATCAAATCACCAAGGTTTTATCATGAAGCTCCTTGATATCGCAGATTATCACCAAAAGACTGGTATTTCAACCATGGTATCTTAGGAGACACCAAAAATCGCCAGTGGAGATCTTTTTGCCGTGGTCAGTGTTGCCGGTCACTCTTTTGTGCAAATACATGAGATGTATTTGCACATCAACAGTTCTTCGTTTCTTGCGTAACGAACAAAATTATTATTGCAAGAACTTCCGCCTAGGTCCGCACCAGAACAACACTTAACAATGACATCACGGCTGTTACCTGCGGTAACTATTTCCGTAACGAATTGACAGAATAAAGCGCTGCAGTACCGCTGTATGAATCCGCTGTAACCGTGCAGTCAGATGAGTTGCCTATAAGGTCATATACAACGCCTGCAGTGACGTCATAGCGGTCAGCTGCGTGGCATACTGAGTCACGCCGTAACGTCACGTGTTACTTTCGTAACGCAGGCCGTAACGGACAGAAATCAATGGCTGCAGTGTTCCTCTATAGGGCCATTACGGCATGGTGCCAACGATGACATCATTGCTGTCGGCTGCGATGACGTCATACTATTACTTCCGTAACGCAATTTCGTAACGAATTTCCGTAACGGACAGAAATCAACGAATGCATTGGTCTTGAATTAAGAGGACCTTCGCTTCGCTCCGGTCGATTATTGAAGAATTATCTGACGCTCAAGGGGCTGCAGGGCCACCAAGACCTTCGAGAACCCAAAATTTTTGATTTTGGTCATCTTTGGTCACTTGGTGTATGCTTCGGACATGTTGTATGTGAAGGTACAATTATTTGAATTGACCGTTTACAACTCCAGTGTGAAATAACTAATGAATACCAGTTGTGTGCTCATCGGACAGTTGTAGAAAAAAAGTCCGTCACCCTGCCATTTGACAGGGAGGGACGGGAATGAATTTACCACATTTTTTAAGGACGGCGTCTCCCTTTCCTCTTACGTGCCTTTCGAGCGCATGTCTGCATGATCTTTGTCCATTCATCCATTTTCTTCTGGAGTACAGACACCGTCGTACGATTGAGTTTACTGGCTTCAGCACCCACCACGTCCTCTCGCGTCCACCGACACCCGCGAAACTGGGAAGTCGGAGGGGGATCTGCGCATTGGTACGTTCGCAAAATGTGAAAAAAACAGCCGTACTACTCGCACTACAGCCGGTAGAAGCAGTCAGTGGCAGCCGCAAATGCCAATGGATATATTGTCATTCAACGTCTTATAACCCCCCTCATTCCGTTTTGCGGATCTGACTGACTTGACATCCGCTTTCCAATGGCCTCTACATCAGACGAAACACTTTCCAGATGCTTTTCAAACACATCCTAAAGTACTTTATTAACGCAAGCCAGTCAAACTCCAAATTTTGTTAACAAAAAAAAATGATTTACTGTATTATAACAGAAAAAGTTCTCTCAGATTATCCGTTAAATCAATGTTTCCAAGGACGGACAATCATCAAGCGCTGTTATGGTCAGGGAGATGACCAGTGGTCAATAAAAATAAAAATTGTAAAAAAGTGCATTTTTTGGTCAGGCATATGGTAAAAAGGTATAACATCCACTTTGTACGATATAAAGCACGATACAGAAGGAAATAAAATTATATAAGCACAACAAAATGAACATTAACAGGTAGGCCTACGATGTTTGCCACCTATATCGGCACTATAAAGCATCGTGTGCCTATATCTACGCCGTTGCCTGTTAGGGTTTGTATGAATTGTATCTATCTTCTACTTCGAAGTGGACAGACACTCAGTGGACAGACACTATAACCACAAGTTTAAACCACACTCCTGTTATGTTAATAATCCGATAAAGACTACCGGCAGCTGCCGGTACTGTTTGACCACACTCACAGTACAGGTACTTACGTCTTACTGTTATATCCATTGGCACGAAATAATTAAACCCCCACGGTCTTACTTCCGCCGCTTTATCTAAGCATTTCACTAAAGCTGCAACACCGGCCAACTGCAGAAACGCTGTATGAAAAGAAGAAAACGCTACGAAGCAAAGCTTCGCTTGATTCGGGTTCACATAGTCCAAACCGTACCATAGGTCACATCCCGGCGTATACAATTTATTCACTTCCTTGTTATAGTAAGGGTATTATAGACCAGATCTAGAGAACTGTGATGCTTATAACTGTGACACCACTCCGCTGTTAGTTAAGTATTATTTCTTGCGGTTTGGAATTTATTCAAAATTACTTATCCAAATTTTTCCCTACAAATCTTAGATTTTTCAATATTTTTTCGTTTGGTGACCATTGGTCATCTTTATGCATCGAGACACTAGGTGTTGTAGCAATTATTTTGCCAGATTTCTTAATATCTTACTTGATTGCATACTGATTTCACAAGATTTGATACGGAATTTATAGTTTTCATGTTACAGTAGGGGCCGTCAGTACCTTTCGTTCAAATGGTTGTGCTGCTCACTGCTATCGTCTTGTGATTTTTTATAAATTCTGGCGAGTTACCTGCCAAATGGCAGGATGCCCATCCCTGTCAGTTTGGCAGGCAACCACCGTGCTTGACCTATGGTCACAAAAATTCCCAAAAAACAATTTTTCTTAATTGAATTATTTTGTTAAGAATCACCAATTTTCAAATCGATATTCGCACTCGCTCTAGTACCTGACTATGGTGGGTTAAACGCTCGCTGACCCACGACATCAATTTTTTTTGGCTGCCATAGCGTTGTTGACAACTCTGAATTTACGAAAATTATTTTTCTCTTACTCTTATACGTACATATTCATTTCTCTGTGCTTCGTCGTGCTTCGTGCTTCGTTGGTGAGCCTGTTATTAAAATTTCTGATGGATTAGAGACAATTTAAAGTAAAAATGCATATCGCTGATACTCTACGCTGTATAATCTGCACCAACAAAGTCATAGGAAATACAGACATCGCCTATCAACAGTGTTTTTTCGTACGAATACATATCTTAATTTCCAATGCGCTGCTGCATTGCCGGCGATTATATAGTATACAGTATGCGATTATGCAGCGGCCACAATGTATTTACAAGCCGGTCCGGAGTTAGAGCACGATAGAGAACAGCGAACAATGTAAATTCATGGGTTACGCCAAACAACATACTACACCACGACACGCCACACCCTTTAAACACGTAACACGCTTTTGGCTGGCTGGTGGCTTGGTGCACGCCATATATTATTATTATTATTATTACGGCACAAGAGCAGACAACCCCAAAGGGACTTCAAGTCTGGTCGAACAAAAACATTTAAATGCAATGTAAAGATTTAAGAGAGACCCACAGACTTAAGCACAAACTTAAAGATATTTTAAGGGGATGGCTATGATGGCTTTACTTCTAAAATGCCGCTTTGCAAAAAGAAACCGCTATATAGATCGAAGACCGCTCTGTTAGATGGCAGAAAGACCGAAGTGACAGGATTGCGGGGTTATAAAATATGAATTTTTAAGTTAACTAAGTAAGCGGAGTAACGATGGAAGCAGTGACTGGCTCGGCTCACCATTACGTACGCATATACGAGTTTGCGCATATTCAATGAAAGCAATAGGGAGCAAAGATTTGTGATCTACATCTTTTGTTTTACTGACAGCCATAAATCGAGCACTGGTCAGTGGAATGAAAGCAAACACCGAAAGACAACAGATTTTGGTCACACATGAGTGTGGTAGGAAGCGGACAATCGCCTGTCTGGATAGTCTCCTTGGTTTGATACATGTGGTGGGCTGTAACAGTCAGCATGTACATGACTGATGTAAACTTGCATGAACTTTCAAAGGCACTCGTTTAAAAAGCGGTCGATAAGCTTTGAAACGTAACTAGTCATTTACGGAGCACATTTTTTATTACAAAAATCACACAGTCGGTGGGTGAACATCTCAAACGTTTAACTGAGAGAGCGATTTTGAAAAAATTAAGTTTTACCGAAGTTGTTGCTGAAAGAAGCAACTAGAAAAGTGTTTATCGCTCTTTACAACTTTAAAATTTTGTTTTTTCAAAAAAGCTCTCGCAAGGTGCTGGGGTTTTTTATTGTACACTTTGTGACTAGACTTCCCCAAATCTCCCCTGAGTGTGTTCGGACTAGTTAGTTTTTTGGGGTGGTAACTTTAAGACCGATTTTAAAGTGACTCGTTCGGTTTATGTCTGGGTTTGTTAGTACAGTAAAACCTGTCTCTACATACACCTGGTAAACAAATACACCTGGAAAGTAAATACGCTCAAATAGGAACCGGCGCATCCCGTAGACTATAACATAGGGGGGATCCTGTACAGTGCATACACCTGTATAATAGGCTTACATACACTTTTGGTCTTAACCGGATGCGAAATGCCCATATGTAAGAACCTGCTGGCTACATACAGTCTGCCAAGACAAACAAAATACAACGAAACATCCGCATTAAAAACTTAAAATCAGTTGTAAATGCCTAAGTGGCCTGCAGAACTTGGCTACGTCAAGCAGTTTGGCTACGCGATGAAAAACAGTTTGTTGCCAGTCTTCGAGTTTAATACCGTAAAAAATTAAACATTCTGGACAAACGAAACCGTAATGGTTTGACTTTGGAGAAGAAGTTGGCTAATGCAGCGAAAGCAAAACAACAGGCGCTGGATTCTGTTTTTGTTAAACTGTAGGTTTTTTGTTCAGTTGCAAGCGACGTACTCATTGCATGTTCTAATATTACTTTTTTGAAGCAATAAGCTAACATACTGCACGTATGTAATAGTTCTGCTATTTGTATTAACTGGGGAGGGGGGCGAAAATTTTTACTACCCCTGGGGGCAGTTCTGTAAATTAAATACACCTGCATAATAAATACGGGATTTGCGGAACCGTCGGTGTATTTAGTTACCAGGTTTTACTGTACTGAATTTTTCTTGGATTTAACTATGTAGGTAGGTAGATTGAGAAACTGTTTAAGTTTTTAAATAACTAGAAATGTTGCACTTCCTAAACGAATTAAGTCAACATAGCCATAGCCTTAATGAGTATAATCGCAACTGCCTGGCGGAAGGTGGCTAGAAAACAGTCGGTGTAGTAAGGGACAATCTAACTGCGGAGCGCATTTACGCATCGTGGTAGACGTAGTGTAGTGACCAGCGTGCTTAGCGCTAACATCGCGCTTACTATGCGTTAGCTGTTCCCTATCGTGCACTAACTCCGGACGGGCTTGTACATACATCCACCCGCGTTACACAAAGACCACGAAACGTTGTATGTAGTGGGTTCACTGGGTTGTTTTTGTCAATCTTAAGCGGTTTTTCGAACGACAAAATTTACGCCCGATGAATGAAAATGCCCATGTCCCATGACACCTTTTATGTAACGCACTGTATCGGCAACTTACGTTCTAGGCCTCAATTACGGTACAGATGAAGTAGCGAATTTCAGCAGATGGAATTATAATGCTGTGAAAAATTGGAAATATAGCAGTAGCTTGTGCTGCACAACAAACGACTGTGGAACTGTGAAATATTTATTACACGTACCAGTTTTCTCGTTTAAAACATAATTTATCAAACAAAACTTGAGAGACAGCCACGTACTTAGTGATTTAGTACTAGTAATAGTATTTTTGGCATTACCAAACCAGACCTATGCAACTAACTGAACTGAAAAAAAGATACAAGGAAACAACGGAAGTATCAATAGATGGTTACGCTGCAGCAAATACGAACTCACAAATGCACGCATATGAACCGGAAAAGAAATCTGCAGCATTGGATCCATCGGGTCCAGTCACACACCGATGCTGGAAACGTCACCATCTACAGAAGTGCAAGTGTTCGTGATAGTTCAAGGATTAAAGCTGATGCCGATATCCTGCTGGCCGGATTCGGATCAAAACATTGTCGGATCAGAACCGCCAAGTTTTCGTCGATGGCGTCGCCCACAAATGGCACGTAGCCTTCGAAGATCCACGTGTGATACCGGCATCTGCCAAGTTCGCTATCCGCATCCACAATATCCTGACCTTTTACGAGAAGCCTTTTGGGGACACGTCCACAGTATTCAGCCATATCTAAAATTATACAGCCCAGGCTCCAAATATCGGCTTCTGGTCCCAGCTTCTCTTCTGATGAGGTTGCCAAAGCCTCATCAAAAGGTTGCAAAAGCCTTATCATCTCTGGTGATAGATAGCGTCCCGAGTAGGATTGATGCATCTGCCGTGGCATGCCTATGCACTCCAAATTACCGATAAGTAGCTTTTGATAGCCTTTCTGCGGCACGCTGAAAAAAATGTTTGTTGGCTTTAAGTTTCCGTGCACCATGCCACTTCTATGAAGGAACTCAAGCCCTTGCGTTATGTCTTTCGCGTGGAGGGTCACGCTTTTCCAAGAAACCATACGATCTTCGTCGTCTCTGTTGTTCCTCAAAGTCGAGGCGAGGCTTTCTGCAAGAGCATTTTAAAGCCGGAGTTGACCGAGAAAACGTCTTAATGGCTAACGTAACGTGTTACCTTTGTAGAAATCCATCGCTAGCTCGATTCCCAATGCACGACGGTACTGTACAATGGACACCTTGTGATAAACTACCAGATGTTCATGAACTAGAGTAGTAAGGTTTCTCAGTTTTTTCTCAATATCCATCCAAATCTCTAGTTTTATATTTTGTGAATGTATCATTTTGACGGCAACTACGTCTTGTGATCCGGTATAACTGCCGCGCTGCGTAATTTTTGCTAAGAATATCTGGCCAAGTGATCCGCGTCCAATAAAGTCCTCCAACGAAAACTTGTACTGCATATTACTATTTTTCAGGACAGTGTCGGCATTGTTAAAAGCAACGACGCCCCTCTCACACGTAAAGCTGTCGGAAGAGGGATTTCTGCAACAAACGACAACGCTGCAGCAGTGGAATATTACACACTATTACACACACAGCAGTACATTATTATGGAAAAAAAATTTTAAAGGACTTTGTACTAAAATACTTGTTGTCCTCTACTTTTTCACAATATCTTTGTAAGAACAACTTGTGCTATGTGCTATGTTCCTGTTGTGCTATGTTTCTGAAACTCAGCAACGCCAGGATTGTAGCACTGTACAAAGCACAAACCTATATCCGCCAAAAAATTTTCGATAATCATAGCAAGAACAATGCAGAATTTTGTACGACATATGAATTTTAGCGTTTGCGGACGGACTTGCATAATCATACCAACTTACACACTGTCGGTGTTCCTGCACTGAAGCAAAGCTATCTTATGGGCCAACAAGACATCCCTTCTCAGCTGGGGTGCACTTGGCCTTTGCCCTGCAATAAGCTTAACAGATCCGAGAAAAGACGGTACAATTTTTGAATTATTTTGGTAGCTTGAGGCAAATTCTGGAAAACAGATTCCATCCCCAACCATAAGCGTTATTGCAATGAATGCATTTCTTTCACAATTTATTAAACTTGATTGGCCGTTCGGTAGTCGTCGATAATACTGTGGATCTCGCCCACTAAAAACGTATACACACAAACATCCAAAACTCCAGATATCCGATGCACGTTCATCTGCGTTGTCGCCGCGAAGGTCTTCCGGTGCTAAATAGAGCAGCCATCGCAACGCTTCGTCGTGGGCCCTTCCAGCGTGTTCGTCCAGCGATTGAATCCGACCGCGTCTATTCAATATGGCTCCGTTGCGGCTAAGCAGCACATTATTTGGCCGAAAATCTATGCCAGAGATGGCGCTCTTATGCAACGACACAAGTTGCTGCAGTACTGTGTCAGCAATCCAGTTTTTTTGACTTGTCGATAACAAAGCAGGACCATTTTCGTCGTAGAAAACATCGTTAATGTTACCCATGAGCGCAGGTGTATGGACGAGTTCTTCCACTGTCACTAAACTCTTACTTCTGCGACCGTTATCGTGTTCAAGGTTGTAGAATGAGAAACGTTTTTCCATGGTTGCCAAAGTCTTACGACCAGCAGTTGGTTAAAAATCACCAAATAGGAAACGTTCAGTTCCAGGAAATCAGAAGGGATTCGAATCCATGATTTATCATGAATCGTACACTTGTATCGAAACTTGCACAATATGATTGCGTTTTACAAGTACGACACTACAGCGCTATGGCGGATATTAATTTTCGTGATCCAGGCTGTGCATAACAGTTTGCATTATCAGTTTGCGATGCACTTCACCACTGTGCAACCTATCATATCAGTCAATTGAGTAAACAGGCGGTTATGCCGGTAAGTAATTTCATCGTGCATGGAGAGAAATTGGGACACGCATGTGTACACCCGTCTGTATGCTAGTGTTATCAGCTTTTCCAAACAGACTTCGTGAGTTCTTGTAATATCGCACAATTTGCTGTTTACACCTGCTGAGCGCTCTCACAGCAGTACATTTTATGGGCCAGCTTTTCTGCCCGGTAAAATTTTGTGGTGTAATTGTTTAGATACTGTATACACTGCTCAAGGATGAAGACGAAAGCCGGGAAATACGTATGGACTACTATGGCGCTACAGTTACTTACACCTCAGCCCACAACAGTGTCATTAATCCTAAGTTCCAAAACATAAGCAAGAGAGAAAGGCACACTTAGTGCCTTTCTTTTTATATTATCATATTCCAGACTTTGGAGAGAGACTTCATTAAAATTGATTCTCTTTAGGAAACGACATTTCCAATAATGCGTTAGGACTGTATCTGTATTGTAGAGTACTAATACTAACAAAGCGCACTCGACGCATCATTCGGCACTTCGTGTCTCACTCAGCTACGAGACCCGGCCAATTGAGGCTTAACAGTGAAACTATAGGTTCGGCTGTGTAAGAAATTCAAGTAGTCCACCACATGAGGAATTTTATTGGTTGAAAGCAAACAATATAATGTGCTTTATCGATAGTGGGAACTTGCACTAAACACTTGTATAACATATCAAACTTTTATCGTTTATCAGCACTCTACTGCACAAACACGACCGGTGCCGGTAATTTTCTCTTGCAGAGGATTATAATGTGCAATTCAGAGTGAAGAATACAAGTAAATATTACCCTCTCCACAGCAAACCATAGGCGCAATGTTAAATTTAGCTGGTAGCTAGCGCTTCGTTGTGCTGCTTTTCATTTACCGCTGTGTTTGGTTGTGCATATTTGCATCATGGCTGCTAGGGCATGGAATCAAATATTTCCACACGGCTCTTTTTCTGTTCCATCACCGCAACTGCTTTCTCCAACAGACCAACCAAGAAGGGGCACGGGGTTTTATTTGGCCTGCTATGAAGAAAAACACTTCCTGCTTAAAGAGCTGGAACTGGACCCTAAAGAAGCCGAATTCAACGTCACGCTCATCGATAAAGTTGGCTCACTGCTACAGTTGAATCACGAGAATACCACCAAATACTTCGGCTTAAGTCTGGGACAATTCACATTCGATGACAAAGGTTACTGCCGCATATCCAGCCAGTACTATTCAGGTAACTACCGGTAATGAGTAAGTACAGTAGTAAGGGTCCCCAAGTAAGTAGCAGAGTCCCCAAAAAATGTGCGAGGTAGCAGTCGCGTTCGCATAACTCGTAGTGCGGGCCTACTCGTAGGTTAAGTTATGCAAATACGGCAGTCTATTACTATACGGCAGGTTAAATTTTGAAATATTAATTTTTTTGAAATATTGTGGATTTGAAATATTGAAATTTGCGGTACAAATACTACAGGTGGTGATTTGAACCGATGGGTGCGACAACTTTCTCATAACGCGCATCAACCGATCGAGCAGCTCGTACCACACACTACCATTCGGCAACTCCTTCGGGATCTTTTAGAAGGTTTGCATCACATCTACACCGTCTTCGGAATTATTCACTGCGACATTAAGCCAGAAAATCTTGTGTTGAGATTTACCGATCAGCCGCACCTCGCTATCATTGACTTCGAAGATTCGGTATTCAGCGACCACTTGCACGGTAAAGTGGAAAACACGGTCTTCACAAAGCGCTACGCGGCTCCGGAATTGCTTCTATGCTCGTTCACGCTGGATATCGATCTTATTTCCCATAAGACCGACATATGGAGCGTCGGTTGTGTCGCTCTACAAATGTATACCGGTCAGAAACCCATAATTCAACAATGGATTCCGTCACAGGAGCGGATGGGCATTTGGGATGGACAGTACGGCGAACTATCTTTTAACGAGACCTATCAAATAACATTCCAGGTTTCCAAGTGTCAGGCCCGACCAAAAGTTTCGCCGGGAATGGACACACTGCTCTTCGCATTCATCCAGTCGTGTTTACAGTTTAATATGGACAGCCGTTCAACGGCTATGGGATTACTCGAAGACCCTAACGGCTACCTTGCAGCTTCATAACGTATTTGGCCAGCGTCTGGTAACATGAAATGTTCTGTTTGCCCATGTTTTTGTGTTGTGCTCTATTAGAAGTTCTTGAACTTGTGTGGCCCAAAAAGCCGCAGTTGAATGAGCTGCTGCTCACCAGACTACCCTAAATAAAATGCGCCACAGAAATAAACAGTTGCCTTGACTTATTTCAGCGACAGCATGTTCTGATGTTACTTTATTACATAATCTTGCATTCGCGTTGCTGTTTGTATGTGTATTCATGCAAGTAGCGCTAGCCAGCCAATGGCAAATTGGCATTGGCAATTGCGAAAGCGCCTTAGTTATATAGATGCATGCATGATTTGTATGCAGTATCTGTACATGCAAGTAGCAACGCCAATGCACTGATGAAATACGGTGATTGTACAATGTATTCACATTTAAATTTAGCCACGATACAATCTCCCTCCGTACCCGTAGTCATTAAGAAACGCTTCGGACGCCAGTTCGCGGAATGTATCGAAACGTAAAACCGGTATTCAGCTGCCACAAACAACACTCATCCAGTCTACCGTTTGTTGATCATGCCTGCATGCAGCCTATCCATACTGATTTCGAACTACCCACCTTGCTTGCTAGTTGTTACCCCGTGTGATAACTGATAAGCAGTTGTTCATTACATCATATTTTGTGATTCTTCTGCTTTCGAAGATAATACTTTGTATCAGCGAAGACACAGCAAAGTGCTTAACGCAGTATGTGGTGTCATGATCTCATCAGCATAGCCATCTGCGCGAATAACACGCCTCTTCATATCTTGCATAACTAATGAGCTAATGCATTTCTATGAAATCACTGGACGGAAAGTGCGGGGAGGGAATTCAGTGGATGTACTTCTGGATGGTCAGGGCCCGCTGCAGCATGGTAGCGTAGCCAGTGCGAGGGCTGGGCTAGGCGGACACGGCCCGCGCTAAAGCTCGGACTTGGATTCGGAGTTGGATTACTTAAACTTGGACTTGGATTACTCAAACTTGGACTTGGGTTCGGAGTCGGATTACTTAAACTTGGAGTCCGATTCGAACGATCCTATAGAGAGCGGATGCCGCTCTGACACGAGCATCGTAGAGAACGGCGTCATAGTGGACTTTCATTGTACCGGCCAGCGTTCGGTGTTCGTGGAATTCGGGAATATCTTCGGTGCATGGTTGTGCGATGAGCAGCTCTGGTTAAACTCTCCTTTCCCCGAGACGTGGAAATAGGAAATTACCGGTTGCCCGATATACCCTATGGACGGGTCATTCTGAGCGCAATCCCGAAGGCCAGTGACTGTGGTAATTAGGTAAACTGCTCATGTACTCTGTACAAGCTCGAGCACGCTGAGGATTATGCTTTCGTGAAATCCAGTTCGGCGGAACGACGACGCCTGGGCTGCTGCCGCAGAATCAGGTAACGTTTCCGCCGTCCGAAGATCAGATGCAACGGCGTATGATTTAGCATGGAGAATTTGCTCTGCGCTCCATCCCTCCGCTGAAGGGATTAACTGGCAGTGCATCAAACCGGCGATATTCGCAGCGTTTCTTTATGGAAGCGATAACAAGTTTGGTGGGCGATGCATTAAATTTTGTGCCCTTTTGTTTTTTTTTTTGGGCACACCGACAACTCGCTGACGGTCATCTTGCTGACCGACAACTTGCTGACCCGACAGATTGTTGAAACAACAAATCGCTAAACCAAAATTTGCTGAACGACAGTTCGCTAACACTGACGATTTGCTGACGACATTTTGCTGACTGACAGAATGTTTACCCGACAACTTGCTTACTTACTAAATTGTTGACCGACATTTTACTGACGGACGTTTTATGGAAATACCGACAACTCGCGGACCACAAATTTAGTCTGTTACCAATCAAATCTTTGTAAGACCCAGTTTGGGTGATTATGACCGGATACCACAACCACTTCTCCTGCTGTTATCAGGTGCCAGCTTATGCAGCAATCTGACAATTCCAGTCGTCCATTTTTGTCCTTTTTTCTGCTCGAGCGCGTACGAGTGAATTTCATAAAAAATCTATGAAACAGAAGAAAACTATGAAACCAAAGAAACCTAAGACACCTAAGAAAACCTCAGAAACCTCTGAAACCTAAAGAAACCTAAGAAACCTAAGAACCCTAAGAAACCTAAGAAATCTACAAAACCTAAGAAACCGGTTTAATTATTAAAATATTTTAAACAGTTATTAATAAATAATTAATATTGACTGAGACGATAACATACTCGTGAACTTGATACGGCGTAATAAATTGCAAAAAGTTATATTTCAGTTATAACTGTCATAGTATTGCTTCCTTTTTGTGAAACCAACGAAGAATCTAGTTTTCGCGTAAATATCGCTAATGTGCGTTGAACTGGTTAGCCAATTGACGGTCAGCAAGTTTTCGTCTTCTACAAGTTGTCGGTCAGCGAGTTGTCGATCACCGACATTTCGCTGACCGACAAGTAAGCTGTCGTTCAGCAAATTAGTTTTTGCAAGATGTTCGTCAGACAATTTGTATAAAAGCTAACTGTCGGTCAGCGATTCGTCGGTCAGCAAATTGTGGTAGTCAGCAACAAGTCGGTCATCAAATTGTCAATCAGCGAAATGAAGGTCATAGAGTTGTCGTGCTACCGTATAGGGCATATACATTTATCCGATAAGAGGTTTTCATGAGACCGCTCAGCGAGCAACATTTCCGAATAATGATTAAGATCTCGAACCCTTTGTAGAAATAAAATAAAAACTACAGCAAAACCAAACGAATTAGGCATAACACTGAGCGGTGTCAAATGCCTTTCTATAATGTAGAATGCAAAAATGCCCTTGTTCAAATCAAGGGAAAAAATGCTCTCATTTCTGTTCAAAGCTTTCTTAATGTACCTTCATCAACGAAAGCAGAATCATGGTAAAATCCGCTTGTTTTCTATAGTTTGCGATACTAAGGCTACGATACGATACTTTCCGGTTCCGATACGTTACGATTCCGATTTTGGCTGAAATTATGTATAATCACGAAGTTTACAATACGAAGTTTACGATCTGTAGTTACCGATCGGAATCGGATAGTTTACAAACCCTTTTTCTCGTTATTTCGAAAATAGTCTACAAAAATGTAAGGATCGGAAAGGATGGTGCCGCATAAGAATCAGAAAAAGACAATTTATTCTGAGTGTGTTGCAGACAACATTGCAACACATAAACTCGTATATTACAGAGAGGTATGCAGCGGTAATCGGTATTCTGGCGCTTTGGCCTTTGGGTATCGATTACCTTTCTTATCGCCGTCTTATACGTGTCTGATAAGCTTGTGCTAGTGCTTATTTAAGACTTCGTAGCACTGAGCAGTAACTATCGAAATGGTTATACTGTATTTATACATAATTTCTGGCAAAATCGGAATCTTGTTAAGTAATGTCAGCCTGACTAATCTACAAAGGACTTCGTTCTGGAACACAGATGAGGTTTTCTTTGGTAGCACTGTTTCGGCTATTGTTTACTACTTATTTGGTACTCCATAAGCTGGCGTTACAGCTTTCTTGCTAGATTTCCGAAGATTTCCGTATCCTGTTTGTCCGCTACATCCACGGAAAAAACCTGCGTTCGATCCAGCTAATTTTAATTGCACACACAGACGCTTAATAATAAACATAAGTGGAAAATGCATTTTTATGAAATCCACGAGCGGAAAGCGCGGGATTGGAATTCCGTGTTTGTGCGGATGGATAAGCACGGCCCACTGCAAAATGGCAATGTCATCAACGTCGTGGAGAACGGCCTCATCGTTTCGTGCGTTCCATTCCTATGCCGGAAAAATACTGGCAGTGTGTCACACCGGCGGTACCGTAGAGTTTTCTATCCAAATGGAGGAGTATTTTGATGCGCGATGCATAAGTTTACGACGATAGGATGGTGTATTTGCAGTGCAACACAAGAAGCCCGATTTCGGCCACCGAACTCGTAATTTTCCTTATGCAGTTTGTATAAAATATAAACAGATACCGTTGTGGACGGTTAAAATGCCCGTCGCTTCTTCCTTGGATTGTTAGGTACACTCACTTAAAAAGCATGTAGCGTAGTTGAATAAGCAGATCCCTATTTCCTTACATCCTATCAGAACTAGAAGAATTGAAGTACCAGAAATCCCGACAATGGGCCAGATTCTGTTTGATTCTAGACCGAAATCTCAAAAAGCTAGAGAATGACATCATCACATTAGTGGCCGCTGCGCTTAAAAACTAGCAGAAATCTGGGCAATTTCCACTATTCGTACGTCTCATACAACTTTATAACTGCCCTCGTACATACGTAAGCGGCACCGCAGCTACAGACACAACATAAGCAGTTCTTATAAACAAAGTTTTTAGCTTTGTACGTTTACATTGATCATCGTATCATAGTGAAGACTGCTGAATGCTACATACGGGATGCCAGCTTAACGTTTCCGCCTAGGCGGAACATTTCCAAAGAGCACAACATGAGGCCGGTAAGCACACCAAATATGGAGAGGAATACCGACCCAGCTGGTACCCTCCGCCACTAAAAATCAAGTTAGAGAACCCGGTTGCCGTCGGTATTCCGTTGCCACGCCTTCTTCTAGTAGAGATTTTCCAGTCACTGGATACCATTGGTCGCCAGCGGTGTCGACGCACCTGCCACGCGTTTTAGACCATTCTGACGTCAGCCGAACTGTGCAGCGATGTGCGGGTGTCGTTTCATCACAGCGCCCTCATGTTGGAGTGGTCGCGCGGGTTTTTGACTTATTACGCGGTATACAGCTGCCTTCTTAAGCACCTGACGCCGGCCACGCGCACCATTCTTTTCCTGGACGATGACCCCGACTGGCCGGAAACTCGCGACTGGAGCGACGGGGTGACTATGTGCCTACAGGATTTGCTGGGTGCAACCGGTCGACGCATCCACGGGATGGCCTTCTGCCGGCGCCTCATCGACACGCGAAGCCCACACACGAGTCTAGCGGAGCGTTTCGAATATAGGGCGAAGTTCTTCCTCGGATTGGCTTCGTGTTGCAGCAGAATCGTTTTCAAAGACGTGACATGGCAAGAAGAATGTAAAGAACCGCATATCCAGCATACTGTGCTGGTTTTAAAAACGTGCACTCCTTCGCAACTGTGGGAAATTTTTGAAGCGCACCTGCAAGGTCCTGTGGATTTTACAGGCGTCGGGAAGTGGATGGCGGATGGGCAGTGGTCGGATAAATACGACGAAATTGTTCGGGTAATATGACAGCAATATATGCATGGCTCTTGTTGCTGTTGAATCTGTTGAACGCTAGATTGGTGGTGCGTAGATCCTGCAAACCTACCAGAGCGTTGATCTACGTCCGATGACTAATTTTCGAGATTGGAGATGGACGCTGGACGATGTAAAAAGTCTGGATGTTAGCAAGCTAAACCGCATCACCTTAGCTGTTCTGCAAAGAAAATGGGCGCATGGACCGGGAACTCCAAGAGCTCCAAATGAAAATTCAAAAAAGGCTGAAACCGAAAGAATAAAAAAACCGACAACTTCTGTTTGCAACAATATCAACTTACTGTTCTAAACGACTACAGACTCTGTATCGTTGTTTATTATTTCGCCAACATCAAAGATTGGCTAACGTTTGTAATTCCGTTGTTTTGCATTATAATTTCCGTACTGGGCTCTAAAGCGTTATAGCAATAAGCCAAGGTGAACACCGTCGACTGAGCTACTTTAAAAGGGTTGATTTGAAGGTATGTAACCAACTTACCGAGCATATATATTTATTTAAATAAAACCATGCTGAAAAACCATTTTGACCCGCTACAACAAGGCACCGGGAACTGTTTAGTATCGAAAATTAGTTATTTTGATCTCCGCCAAATATTCTTGTCACAGCGTCCGGAACTGATTGCTGAAGCACTGCTGACGGGAAGTAACCGCTTATTTACTCAGCACTTTTATGCCACCACTTATTTGCAGACGGCAGTACACCTGCAACTGCACAAGCCATCTTATCTAAATTTCCCTGTTCTAAGTGCACTGCCGAGCACTAACAGCCCCGATATCCCGCAATAACTCTTCATGCATGATTTAGCATGGCTGCCGAAAAACTGAAGCAAATATAAGGAAACCTGAGCAAAGCGCACTCACAGCTTTTAATGAAGCAACATACAAATTTACAACATGCCGTGTTCTAGCATCTGCGCATCAGCGGATCAACCCCAGAGTGGATTTCATGCAGATTGCCGCATTATATCGGTTTGTGCTCCCCTCATCCCATAATGGAGTCCCTCGGTTAATGCAGTCCCATCTCTATCACGTTTTCAGTAGAGTTCCCTGGTGAACACTGAAATGCCCTAGATGTGGTTGCTCCCCTCCAGGACCCTTACGAAAAAACAAAGATCCAAGAGTGCTAACTGTCAAAATACGGGCAAGCAGTCATTGAGTCTTTTATTCCGACCATTGTGACCAGCTATGGCTGACAGTAAGTCAGATACATATAGCGTAAGTTTTTTTATGCCAACAGGAGACATGCTTCTGCACAGGTTGTGAATCAAGAGACCTTCCAGAGCATCCAACGGTCAACATCGAACCGGCCCACCGCCAATGCGCAGTTCACATATTGCCCGTCGGACTCGTGATGCATTTGAGATTTCCGGGTGCTCCGTGTACGCTGCCTAATCGATTAAGGAGTTTTATATTGCCGTATTTGCATTTCCAAGTTCCGTGTTGCCCACTGGATTATGGGTCAGCGTAGCTGGAAGCAGCTGTATGTACTTGTAATGGGGATTCTGTAAAAATCGCGTATTATGTATATTGTTGGTTTGTGTTTTAGGGTTTGCAAGCGGTGGAAACTCACCGCAAAAGATTCCCATATGATTCGGAAGAGTGTCATTGTCGATCTTCGGAATGGAGTGCCAGCATGTCAATCGAGCTTGATTTTTGCATGTAAAATCGGCGAGTACCCGTCTTACGATATACGAAGGCGAACACTTCCTGCAGCATTTCGTGACCCGACCCACCGGCCATACATTCCTTCGCTGGCCACTGGACGATTGCCCACCGGAAGCAGAAATTCCCATACGAACACTGGAAGATCGTCGAGGCCTGCTGCACAATGAGTATCTCTCCGACTACACGGGGCCGGTATCGACGAGCATTAACAACATCCTACACATTGTGGAAAATATTCAGCAGAGCATTGGCCATACCGTGATCACGTTGACGCTGGAGAATGTAAAGCTCTACAGTCTACACAAATCACTGGGATGGTATTCGCGATGGTTTTGCGACAGTGTTCAGATTAACTGCCACTTTAAACCAATGGGCTGGGGAGCGCGTCGGTCACGTCCGAAACCATTTATTCTCCGCACTGCGCTCGACAAAAAAACTGTTACTAAAGCCGACCGTATTCTTGGTGGAAGCAGTACCAGGCGCGCGACCTGCTGCAGCAATATCCACTTGATACCTGTGGATCCTACGCCGACGACCAGTACGGCCGCAGTGCCGTACAAAAAGCTCTGGGACTGTTCAAGTGGCTAGTTTCACCTAGTCATTCCTCCGCCGGTGTTCCGCTCCATCGCTTTTACACAAGTGTTCCGAAGCCGCTCAGGTGACATTTAATTTAATAGTTTCCATTAAGCGGTGTATTCCAGTTCAGGAAGTGGCTTTACTATTCCGTAGCAGTTAGCCGTAGCCGCAATCCAGTTAACAAAAGAAAAGTTTTCCTACAAAGGGGTTGCACTCGTCTTGATGAGTGTCATCTCCGGTAAAGAATCGGGAAATGCGTCTTGCAACCTTGGTTCGAAATCTTCGAATGTAGTCATTCATTTGAATTTTTTTTATTAAAAGTCCACTGCATGACTTATCGCAGAACGGGCGCTATTTCGAGTATTTTGTCGGACAATAAATAGATGTGGATCAGTAACTGTAAGTGACTTTGTTAAGTTTTCGCTGTTGCAACAAGGTTAGATATATGTATAGGCCACGCTGGTTGCCAGTTAAACCTGTGAATAAGCGGCTTCGTTCCTGCTCAAAGTGTCAAAATGTGTGTGCAGCACAGGCACACAAATCAAACCGTTAGATATAAAATTCAGGTCGCACCAGTTGCTTGCTGCTTAAGGCCGTTTCACTCTCTCCACGTCCCCATTCCTTACGCAGCACGAACCGTGCTGCGTAGTGATGCAACAAAGTTTAATCTGATCCAAAAAATGCCGATCCTGCAGCTTCTATTGACAACCGCGGTAGTGGGTAGTCGGACGAAAATTAGCACTCTGGTAGTGTGGGCATAATCTTACATTGTAGTGCAGAAAGAGCAAATCGGAATGATCAAAAATTTTAAGATAATATTAGACAGGACCTGTCCAAGTCTAAGTTTTTCTTTTGGCTGATCGCTGAACGCTGTTAAAATTACAGCTGCGCAAAATTAAAAACAAATACAATTTAATTTAATTAATAACTGATGAGGTATCGGGAACCGACTGGCATCTCCACCATCGTTTGTGGCGTCGTTGTTTTCCGTTGCATTCCTATGCAGCGCAGGCACAGCGCGCATCTCCACCATGTAAGCGCTATGCCTGCGCTGCATAGGAATGCAACGGAAAACAACGACGCCACAAACGATAGCTTTATTAAGATCGAAGATGTTAATAAAGGGATGAAACCAAAACATCGAAACAGCCCCGAAGGGTCACTCTAGCACGCGCAAATATCGAAGGCCATCTCGTACAGCATGGACGGAAGTCCATGCTGTCGAGCCAAAATCTAACAGAATGAAATCAAAACGTCTCGGCCATGTGCATGGGCCGTAAACAGAGCACATGCGAAGTGAAATCGGAGTCGGTGCGGTGCCACCGCAGCCCCACTACCCTGGGCGGTGGCGCCGATCTCCTGACAGTAGTTAAGTGTGCATCCATCGCATCGCGTATGGCAGCTACAGAGCACGTACGTACTTACACCTCAACTCAACCCGGATATGCAGTGCCTTGCTAACTGGCCAGGTGAGCCACGATCCACGATCAATAATACTGTAACCTGTGATTTTACGATCAAGTTTTTTTATATTTGATTGCAGTGCGGTGCAATAAACAAATAACTGCTGTCTGTTTACGTAGGCTGTGTGATGTTCCTGTTTTCTAACGTAACCACAGAAATGGATTTGCGACCCATGTTACTTGTGTATACATGGAACCACCTGCATAATCACAAGGAACCAAAAGAGGATCAATGATGCTAAAAAACCATAGCCCAAATGAGAAAACAAATTGGCACAAAATAAACGATGCCATCGCAGAATGGCATTGTTTATGGCATTAGCAATTCCAGCAGGTTAGAATAAATGGGCAAACGGTTGACGATAATGCGCCCGACACTGGACAATTAACTTTGATGCATTTGCCATGATATGCGTAATGATATTACGCACTGGCGGTTATTTTGACCTTTTCTCTGCCGCATGGATACAATGCAACGACAATCGGGACACTGGAAAACCATGCTGCACAGGCTTTTTTGGGCCTTTCCTTGCTTACCAGCACCTCGGACTTGCTTATGGTGCTGATAACAGTCAACTCCAAAAAACACGCGATGACAATCCGGGCAGGTAATCTTGCGGTCCATGTCATACGGGCAGCTTTCGCGCAGACAGGAGGGACATAAACGGGAACAGCGATGAGTGCCGCGCTGGTTGTACCCTTTGCTACACCCGAAGCACCAATAGGATCGCTTGAAAAAAGCCGGTAACGATTTCAGTAAGTCGAAATGATGGTTATTATGCAAAAGGCAATGTGCTTGTCCTTTGCGTCGCCATTGTAAACAACTTTGTTGGCGTGCTCCGTGCTAATCACTGTTATTTGAAAATCCGGCAGAACCTTTTCAAAAGCTGGAATATCCGCTAAAGTAAACTCGCGTTCGGGTAGCTTTGCTGTGCGCACCAAGGTTTTTGCCTCCAACGTAAGAAGCTTTTTCCCACGAATCAGCTTCTGGTGAAGGTCGTGATTTCCATTAGCATGCGCCTTTCCAATCACCAATGCGCGAGCCATGCAGATCTGATCGTCGTTTTTTATGACAACAACTGAACGCATTTTCTCCAGCTTGCGGCGTAGCAACTCAGGAACCGTACGAACACAGCTGCCACTGGGAGCTTCTGTATGGTGTACCGAAATCTCGAACCGCTGATCCAAAATGAACTCTTCGTAATGATATCGTAATGATTGCACTGTAATACGTCATCTTAGTACTGCCTGTACACAGCTAGTTGGTTGTGCGGTACGTACAAGGTGCAGCTACGGTATAGCTGGCACACGTCCATTGAGCGAATGGGCAAATGCAGCCGTGATTCTGGACCACAGAACCAGCCTTGATGAGTTTTGATTCTGACTTGGTTCTAGATTCAGCGCGCATATTCCATCTAGAATCTAGTACTGAGTTTCTGGAAGTTAAGTGACCTTCGTTAGGGAGCTAGTTCTTTGGCGAAAGTCGTGTGGATCAGTCAGACCATCGGCTGATCGGGATCCCTGACTGTTTGTGTGTGTGTGTTGGTGGTGTGTTTGGTCGCGATCGTGTTGTTGGATAATAGTAATAAGAGTTTATTAATGTTCCTGTCCATCTTCCATAAGTCAGTCCAGATTCTACTCTGCTGACGTGAGTCAGGTTGGTCGCGTATGCAAAATAGTGAGTACAAAGGTATAGGTATTGCAGAGCATGTCACATTCAAAGGCTTATTTTTAGTCCGTTAGTTTACTGCAGTTTGCCCGTGTGACATTAGACGCCTCTTATGGTCGGCTTGCTTGCACCGCCCCAGAAACGATCCAGCGAGTTACAAATTCTCAAAAATTAATGATTAATTATTTATCATAATTATTAATGATATTTAATGATTATGTCTTATTTCAATAATCTGCAGTTTCAAGCGGGGTTAGATTAAGCTCCCCCTTCAGTTTCATCAGGAACCGATAAATTCGGAAGAAGTCATTCTTTAAATCGCTCCGCAACGCGTCAGTTGTAGTCCGCTGAGCTGCATCTACGTCAAAGCAAGACATAATAATGTTCCTTTCTATTGGATGAATGTCACGTGACACGAAAGGGAAGCACGCTCCCGTCGCCAGTAACGAGATATCCGGATTGGGCTGCCTTGACCAATCTGTTCCGTTTTTGAGCGTCACAAACGACAAGCCGTCGTCAACATGAAAGCAGCAATTAGCCATGTGTAATATGATACATCCAAGACTCCAGATATCGGTAGCTGTTCCAACATAATGGTCAGTAGCGATCGGATAATGTTGTAGTTTTGCTTTTGCCATTTCAGGTGACATGTACCGTGGGGTGCATTCCACCCGCGCAATATCGTTGGGAAGAAGTTGGCCATCCACGCTGCACAGAGCGCCATCTAGGTCACCAATAACGGGGATTGATTGGTCATCGTCAAAGGCACCCTTAATAAAGACGTTGGCCGGCTTCAGATCGCCATGTATGAAGTCTTTGCGATGCAGATAATCCAGCCCGCTGGCCATATGAAATCCGTACCGCAACATTGAATATAGGGTGATTGTCGTTTTGCCTTTGCTGGCGTTTTCCAGCACGGTACATAAGTCGCCGCCTGCGAAATAAAAGGTCGTTAAATTAAAGTGAATACACGGGAAAAAATCTTGTCGGATGCCCAAAAATGCACTTTGAAAAAGCTGTTTGGACACCGCAAAATCACACGCAAGCAATGTTTACGAGGAAAGATTAAACGTGACATAGGGGGTACACCGTACAGCTTGCGACGAAGGATACGGATACCAACTGTGAAGAAGAGTGGCCTTCCCCGTACACCCGGGCTCGGGCGGCTGTTAGTCTGGTTTTCTGTTTTCTCATTTCCGGCTGTGATTTCGATCTGTCAGATTGTAAATCTGGCAGATATTTCAGTTGCCAGCGATCGTCGTCTGAGCCGGTTGATAGGCTATTTTAGAATATGCAGCGTGATGTGTAGCTGGTTGAAGAGAAGCATTGCGTTTGTGATTGTTTCGGTTTTCTCCGTAGGCTCACTATACTACGCATAGCTCCTTAGCGGAAAGGTTTCCGTTTCCTTCTCTGCAATGTTGATACTTTCCGTGTCTACTATTTCACAACAAACTGCCAAGGTGAAAAAAGCGTACGATACTCATAGTAATGGTTCAAATATTGATGTCATGTTTGTGTCTGTAAGGTAATGAGGTTGACGGGCGAGCTGGCTGCCGTCCACTGGAAGCTGGTCGTTTTGTACCGATACAATCTTTAATTTCTACTGACATACATTATCCCAGAAAATTAAAGCATGAACAGATTCTGGCAATAATCAAAGGGAAGGCGGCGGAAGTTGTAGGAGAAATAAGCTTGTTGTACCGGAAAAAATAGCATGTTCACGGTAGCCAGTTTCGAAATGGCTATTTTGCCGCAGTATTGGCGGCAAAATAGCCATTAGCTATTTTACCGCACTATGGTCGGTAAAATAGCCTTTTCCTATTTTGCCGCACACTGCGTTAAAATAGTCGTTAGCTAGTTTGCCGCAGTACTTCAGTATGGATGGCAAATTAGCCTTTAACTATTTTGCCGAAGTTTCCGGTTAACATATAACAATTCAGGTAGCTGTTGATAATTATCGGTCTCCGGTGAATTCAGTAGCGTAGGGCAGGCACTGCAGTGCTCTGGGATCCTATTTACGGATGCAATCATCCATAGCACCCAGCAACCCAGACGTCCGAAAGAATATCAAGTTCTGTTTGAACAAGAAATATCAAGGCAGAACAATTGGACATGAAAGAATATCAAGGCTGTTTGAACGCAGTGTGCGGCAAAACAGCCTTAGCCATTAAATAAGGAAGACATCACAGTCAAGACACGGTGTCTTAGACACCCAACTACGGAAACCCTGATAATTATGATCAAGATCAAAAATTGCAGCCAAAACTTCTGGGCTTTCTTTCTGCAATTTTCGATCTTGATTATAATTCTCATGGTTTCCGTAGTTGGGTGTCTTGACTGTGATGTCTTCCTTATTTAATTAATAAAAAAAACCCCAATTTCTGCTAGCGCTAAAAGCGCACAGTTTGTCACAGGGAAGAACTGTGAACAGAAAAACCTTAGCGCTCTGATACCTGTTTTGCTAGATCCGATATATATGTACAGACTATACCGTTTGAAAGCCGTTCATGCTTTCCAACAAGACGTGAAGTGGTTACCTGAGCAGTAGTCCATCACGATTTCTATTACGGGTCCATCAAGTTGTTTGTTTTTCTTGAAGGTCAAGTTGTAATAGGTGACGATATTAAGATGTCGCAGCGTTATCAGAGCTTCCCAACGGCTCTTCGCTTCTTCCCGTTTGGTTTTATCAGCGAACTCTTTAAGCTTTTCTTTTTTCAGTTCAACGGTTTTGATAGCAATCGTTGTTGGAAGAGTTTCGTAAATTCCCTCTACAAGTTTGCCCCGAAAGACTGCGCCAAAGCTGCCTTTTCCGAGCCAATCCGATGGACTTGAAATGCCCGGTTCAATGTTAGGGCGGCAACCATCCCGCCATGGCAGATCAGACGGTTCGCCGTTGTCTACACCAGCATTACTTGATATCGCACCTTGGCGGACACCAGTCTTCTCCACACTGAATATCTCAAGTCTCACCAAAGCGTTGTGAAGCTCCTCGGCTGAAAATCGTCCGTTGCAATCCTTGCTCAAACAACGCTGCAGAATTTTTCGCGTAAATTCTGTAGGTATGTTTTGTGAGATATAGGGAATGTGTCCTTCCGCTGTACGCGTAAGATTCCAAGGCCAACCCAGACTATTGACCGCTTTCTTGGTGTTGGTCTCCTCGTTATAAAGATGCTTTTTCTTGTCGTCGAAGCAGCATCGCGCCAAATCCACCATAATACATCCCAGACTCCATACATCAGTTTTTTGATCGAATATAGTTCTGGTTCGCGGATCAATGGCTTGAATGATTTCCGGTGATGCATACTTACCTGTCGATTCCTGCATGATTGATCTCACGGTTTCTCTATAATAGTCCATGTCGTCAGCCGTGGCCTTGTTCTTATGCAGCACGATCATTTTATCCAAACCGCCAATACGCAGATTACATTCTGTCGTCGACTGGCTGACAAGAATGGCTGATGGCTTCAGTCGACCATGAACGATGTCCTTCCTATGCAAATACCATAAGCCACTGGCCAATTGTGTACAAAAATTGACCATAGTTTTGGCTGACATCATTGTCCCTTGTTTTTCGTAGGTCCCAATCAGGTCTCGCAAGTTTCCATCTAAAAATCAACTTCAGTTTAATTACGTTTTCTTCACAAGTAAGTATCTTGCAAGCTTCCGTCTTCGTTGCATTTGGATACTGCGGTTACGGTAGCCATGGAGTTTCCGTAACCAAAACGTACCTTTTGGCAACTTTACGCTTACAAGGTGCTATACGAGCTACCTAAGTTAGCGTCACATTTATAAAGGTACAAGCACTGAATTTCTAGTGATAACATTACCTGGATGATAGGTCATGCAGAACTCCAATTGGACCAAATCGGGCCTCATCCGTTTTTGGACAACCGTTTGGTAACCGACTACGTTCTTATTCTTGAGAACTCTTAATATTTTCTCCTGCTGCTGTAGTCGAATGTTCCGAAGCGATTTAAGCGGCACGGCGGCAACCTTAACAGCTACATAGCCGTTTTCGCTCGTAGGATCGCAGTCTGTAAGCTGCGCCTTGAAAACACTTCTCTCGATTACATCGCAGCAGTCATATTTGTAGCTCACTTCTTTAGGCTGCTGTTCATTTGCCATTCTGACCTGTTGGAACGCTGCTGCTAGTCGCTGCTTAATGAGGCTACTAGTCGCAGGATAGAATACGGAGTTTTAATTCACAACTCGATCAATAGGTATCCAAGACTTAGCATGGGTAATATAAAGTGCTACGAGTGAAATGCGAGGGAAGTGAATATAGGCAGGTTAGCTTATCTCTAGGAAAAGTTGTCGGAAAAGTTGCAAACGATAAGTGAACGGTGATAGCGATAAGAAACCGTAATAAGCAACAACAATCTATCACACATAATCATGCATTACTGTAATGCCCAGTAATGTTTTGCTTTGCTTAAACTGTAGCTGTCTGTCAGCGAAGCTAAGATATACCGTCTTCGTATACGGTATGAAATTGCAGTAAAATTGCAGTTACATTATCAGCGCGCGTTTGCAACTGATATTAGCCGATTTAGCGATGAATTAACACTTGTAAGAAACTTTGCCTGATAACTAAGTTTTCCTGATAAATAATATGGCTCTACTTCTTAAATAATATGGCTCTATTTGCTTGGAGAATTGTGATAAAACCGACAATGTCCACTATCACATGCCTTTACCTATGGTAAACACGAGTTCATGAAAGCAAGCCATTTCGGATTGTACATCCATCGCAATTGATTGCTAAATACTGTTTTGTGTACCCCAGCATAACAAGCCGCCACGTGACTGTTCAGGTATACTGAGTCACTGACTATCCCAAATTAAGCTGTTTCAAAACCGATTTCTTAATACTTTAACTGACTAAATTCGGTAGTTTGAACCAGACTTGGGCCGCCTTTTTGCGGAGCGGGAAATTTTTCCGCCATTCCCGCCGCTCCCCGCTTTTTTGGAGGACGTTAGCGGGCGGAAGTTTGGAGGGACGGGGCGGGGAGGAAAAAATGTGAGCGGGCGGGAGCGGGATTATTTTAAAGGCGGGTGGAGATCAAGCATAAAATAAAATTTAAGATCATTTACTGAAATATTCTAACTATTTTTTATAAAATTTCTAACGGTTTTTGCGGCGAAATTGGTTGTTGGCTTCGCGCTTCCCGCGAAAATTGGCAACTGGTGTGGTTTTTGAGCAGATATTTCTGCTGAAGAGAACAAAGGGAAAAAATTAAAAATTGAAAAGCACTGAAAAATTTTTTCACATTTTTGGCGGGCGGACGGCGGGAAATTAAGATATGGCGGGCGGAAGTGGGCAATTTTTTTCTTACGGGTGGGTGGAGCGGGGCTGAAAATTTTTTGTAAGAGCGGGCGGGCGGAAAGCGGAGATATCGTTGGCGGCCCAAGTCTGGTTTGAACATCGACAATAACTTATTTCTTTTTTTTTAACAGCTTTCGAAGAAATGAAGTAATTTCGCAGGCCATTAAGACCCGTTGGTTGACGGCAGACAGCACTAGCAGCAACATGCCTTCTACTGGGATACCAGGTTTTCCCACTGTAGTAACTATTGGAGACCGTAACTATTCCCAGCAAGAGGCCATCCAGTCTAACGATGCCCGCCACATTTTCAGGCTGCGTGATAACGCCAATGGCCAGAATATGGTAGCGCATTGTTTCCGTAATCACTCTCCAAATATCAGCCAGATAATGAAGAAAGCATGCCATTTGCTACATCTTGACCATGAAAATGTGGTCCGCTACTATTTTGTGGGAGTAATGCAACCAGACTGGTTAGGCGTAATTGCGGAGCATTGCAACAGTAAGTGAACGATGGAGGAACTTTCTAGTAAGCCATGCAGCATACCGTATTCATAAAAATTAATTCTTTAATTGCTGAATTTTTCGCTATCCGCCGCAAAGCACGATAAATTAGGTGACCTTCATACCGCAGCTTAATAACAATTTTAATAATTTTAATAAGCTGCGGTACGAAGGTCACTTACTCCGTAGGTAATTACTCCGTAGGTCTCTCCGTAGGTAATTTATCGTTCGATCACTATTAGTGTTTTGGGTAGAGTCCCATCACATATTAATTGGGACAAATTCTTCATTGGAGTATTCATATTGAGCGAAGCTCGCCACTGTATACATATTTAATCGACACACGAAAGAACCATTACAATGATCACAACCAAAATTTCAGGGAAAAATGTATGTACATGTATGTACATTATGCCATTATGCTTCTATTTTAATAACAAAGTAGTACAAAATAACATGCGACGTATCTGTTGGAAGCACAACATTACCCACCGCTGCTTTCGAAGTTGATATTGTGTTGGCCATTATGAACTTAAGGGCACCCACCCCCCAAAGGTTTCTGAAAAGGGAGGCAAAAGCCATTTGCCCTAAAATATTCTCAAACAGATGTGCCGTACTCTATACAGTGGACTCCAGAAATGTGGTTATTCAGAATCGATATAAATATGAACTTTATTTCAGTTTGTGCTGCACTGAAATAGTAACAGAAGTCTAGTTGGTGTACTTATTGTGAGTCAAGGTTGAAACTCCTTATGGTAAGTTTCTAGTTCTGCTAACCGGAACTATGTATAATCAGACATTTTGTGAAATGAATCGTGAAGGCCAAATTGCGCTGGCTGTCCAGTGAGTATGAAGAATCCATAATCAGATATTATTCAGACAATAATCAGATACTTTCCATCTAACCGGGAGCCGGAATGTGTAGCCAATTTTCAAGAGGAGCCGGAACGTGTAACATCTCATTGTACATATTGATATATGAGTGATTATTATTAATTTTGTAGTGCCGAATTTATCCCATTATGAAGAGCGATTGGCAGTCTTCGAAGCACTGCAAATCGGAAGAAGCATATTGGAGGGTCTTGCTTATCTCCATAGTAACGGCGTAGTGCACGGTGAATTAACGACCGACAGCATTCTGTTATTCCCGTCCGAGCGCGATAGCTTTCCTTTGCCGAAAATTTCCCTGGTAGAATGCCTTGAGAAAGAAAATGTGCCACAAAACCTTTTGCAAGATATCTGCGGAAAAATAGAGGAAAATGGTAATCTTCAGTACAGCTCCGCCAATCGGAACTACAAAAGCGAAAATGGAAAAGAGTTTAGCAAATTGGACATATGGTCGTTTGGAGAACTGATGATACACATTCTAGAAAAAGTGCCGACCGAAGATATGAAAGCGGAGAGAGAAGCATCCGCCAATCCTTACTACACCCAAGACACACTTCCGCGCCTTGTCAAGGACAATGCAGCGCTACAACGGCTATCATCAAAAACCCCGCCGGGCATTTATGATCTTCTGCACTTATGCTTCCGCAGCCATCCCAGCAATCGGCCAACCGCACAGGTACTCAAAGGACACTATATCTTTGCGGCTGACGCATCAGTGGAAAAAAAAGAAATTGAGTGTCGAAGACGCATACAGCAGTACTTGGGATCAGAATATTATTACTGTATTTTCGATGCTGCCAATGCCTTTTTCTATACCAAATTTTTACGACTAGAACGGCGAACCCAGCAGGTGACAACACGTATTATAACTGTTGATCACGCAAGAGAGCAGACGGGCAATACTTTAATTTGGGAGAATATTTATGACTGCTCACTGGATCCCCATGCGTATCCGTCGGATTTCGTCTTTCTCGAAGAATTACGCACATTTAACGAGAAAGATGTGAAACAACTCACCCATATACGACATCAATCGATTCTTCCCCTTCTGGAATGCCATTACCGATATGTTGCAGATTACGTCAGCGTTGTCTACAAACTGGCTTACGATCCTGGTAAGGACTGCAATTCAGCAATGAAATGTTTAAGCGATTTGGGCAGATAATTTGAAAAAAAACGCGCACTTGATGCATGCATTGTTTATGTTTATCTGTAGACTGCTGCTGCTTGCAACGTCTCCTCGAAGCAGGTGTTGAATTTTCCTGGAACTGCATAAGGACATACATCAGACAGCTTATCGAGGGTTTGGTCTTTTTGGAGCAGAAACAAACCCGTATCAGTATGACACAGCACTGCGGGGTTGTGCTGTGCGAAAGACATCCAACTGGCACATTCCTGAGGGCGAAGATACACGCTGCCTACTTCCTGGATTCGATGCTGGACATCAAGTTTCAGACGCACAAAATGAGCGAGGTTGACCTCATGCCCCATACTGAATTTGCGCGCTTCATGCCACCGGAGCATGCCAACCTGCCGTCCTTGGCCATGGCTCTCACCGCATCGGAACCCCAACAAGTGTGGGGAATCGGGCACATCCTGCTGATGCTAGCCATGGGTCCATATCTCCGCTTTGAAAAAACGACAGAAGATGGCTGCAATGAAAGTCGTGTGGTTGATGGAAAGGTGCCGACAGAAGAAATCGTGGATTTGCTGCGCAGTGGATGGTTACCATATGTACCGAACGCTCTTCCACCCAATGCCAAAAATATTATCAAATCTTGTTTTCTCCCCCAAGACGAGCGGCCTTCGCTGGAAAGCCTGCTTTGTTCGCAGCTTTTCCAGGTGGCGATGCCGATGGAAGTGGTCCTGCAATCCAATACTAAACCAGTTTTTACTATGCGTCCGGTAACAGAAGACGAATTGCGCGCATTCGAGCAATGGAAGCGCAACCCAGCAACCAATGGGACTGAAATTAAACCATGCATTTTAGCTGCAAGTACTGCCGCATCGATTCGGAAAATTATGTGGTCCTATCGCAATCTAGACACAGATCGCCCTATTGCGGTGCATTTGCGCACCGCTGCTCCATTCGAAAATCTGAACGCTCTAACAGCGGTGTCTGACCTTGTTCTCGATTTGACTGTCGAGAATGTACCTCAGTTCAATTGCAACTTGCTCAGTACGATCAGCTTGCCCAATCTGCTTAGCCTGCGAATAATGAACTGCTCTGATATTGTATTGCGCCCAGGTGTTCTAACCGCTTTCCCAAAATTGCGCTGCTTAGAACTTCCGCGTTGTACTTTGGCAGAATTCAGTGAAGCTGTCCTTGTGCAACTGACGCAGCTGGAAATGTTGACATTCTCCGATGGGCTTGCCGAGGACGGGACATTCGCAAATGCGTTTACCACAAAGATTTGCATGGCAGAGGAGTATGCATGGTTAAAAGAATATCTGCGCACCCACAGCGGCTTGGTTCAGCCACGTGGTGAAGGAGATATTTGGCGCTATCGCAGTGTTTGGAGCAGACCCAATTTAGGATTCTCGTTCAGCAGGTACTGTGATTTTTAAGCGACAGGATTATCCATTCTTTGTTTATTATTTGTAATACTCACAGCTTGCTTTTTGTTCTGCCCTTTCGCTGTGAAAAAGCTGTTAGTGGAACTGGAAGTGTTGTTGTTGCGTCTTGCGGGAAACCGGCTATCGTGCGTGTAGAGCAGCTGTAAAAGTGGATTGTGTAGTGTATCAAAGGGTCGCAGGCCATACTGAAAAGGTGAATCGGTGTGCTTATTTCCGGTAAACCAACTCTGTGGTCTAACTTGATAATGCCGCTACAGTCATAACGTCAGGGCACACCCTTCACCAGCACGAGACTATATGTCTCGTAATATTCACAGTTCACGTA
Source organism: Paramacrobiotus metropolitanus (assembly GCF_019649055.1). NCBI lineage: Eukaryota > Metazoa > Tardigrada > Eutardigrada > Parachela > Macrobiotidae > Paramacrobiotus > Paramacrobiotus metropolitanus. The sequence goes on along the minus strand of NW_026570425.1, from coordinate 71,554 downwards.
GAGGAGAAGCGCGTTTGGGACATTATCATTTGATTTCACAAAAATTTAGTAATAACGTTTTTCAAGCAGTAAGGCATTTGGCACCGCGACGTTTCGCAGCGGACAAAAGCAGCAGTTGCAGATAGTATTTCGCCATAAGAAAATTTTGCCGAGCGACGTTTTGTCGCGGGGCATTTAGTAGGCAGAATATCACGAGACATTCAGTCGGAAGGCCGTTTCGTCGAAGAGACATTTTGCCTATCAACTTAACTCTTTGCCAGGTTTCCGAAATAATCAAGAATACCTGAAAAACCTGCGAAACCTTAGGAAAGAAAAACCTAAGAAAAAGCCTGGAAATCCTGAAACGCGTGAACACCAAGCGCATCGTATTATTGCATGATCCGAAAAGCCACAAGACGAATCGACCGCGACCCAACCGAAATGTCGCATAGATAAAATGTTTCAAAACAAGATGTCCCAAGGACCCAGACCCAAGTGTCCGAGCGTCCGTATGTCCCGCGGCGAAATGCCTTCACATCGAATTTAAGTGCGGCGAAATGTCACACTCCCAGTTGTCCAGTTGCGCGTTTAAGGGAGTACCAGAAGCTGCACTAGAAACCAATACCAGAAGCTGCACCAAAAAAAGCGTATCCTGCCGGTGTTCGACCGTTGGAAGCAGTCCGAAGCAGTGTGGATGCACAACATCTGCAAGCACAAAGCGGTCCGTCGCAATACTTGTTCGATATAATTGTTTTCATCGGTATAATCTCTGGAAGCCATCGAGAATCGAAGCCACAGCGAAGAAAAAGATCGAAGAAGGGACGTTGGTCATTTGTTTAAAGGACATTTTTGACCGCATAAAAAATTTAATATGTAGATACTCAGTGCGAATGGTATGGGTTTCTGTGAAGTATTGTATAAGTAATACTTTAATAGTTTATTATTACTACATAATTAATGATGTGTACAGCAACTGCGCAGCAGGTAGAATGACAGAAAGTACAGCAGAAAGTAGTTAGAAGTAATACAGTAGTTGCTAGGAAAGCAACGTACACGACAGTTTCTCTAAGTTCGCTCTTTCGAAAAATATAAGAATATAAGAACCATGTGTAATTTGCACAGCCAGCACGCGTGCCAGTTAGCCACGCTAATAGCAGAAACCAATTTCCCAGTGCATGCAGTAATGAGCTTTAGTTTCCTCAAATGTTAACTTTTCCAGCTCCGGTAACGATTGCTCACCAGTGAACCAAATGAAGGTGGCTAAATGCATCCAAGTTGGACTCTTCGGAGAATTCCGGATACCACCAAACTCCGACCAAAGTGCCGATGTGCCGATTCTGAATAAAATTATTCAGACTGACAGACTTCATCCTGAATATTTGGAAGCTGTAAAAATGATGTGCGACTTGAACCATCCGAATATTTTGGCCATACATTTGGCTGAAGCGTCATCGATAGGCGGAACACTGATTCTATCCATGGATTATCTTCAAGGTTAGGAAAATCTTATGACGCTTGAATCGGGTAATAGAAAGTGAATTTGTTCAAAAGCGGAAGTTCCCGAGAAATAATAATATATCTACTTCTTGTTTTAAGGTTTGTTTCATTTTAAAAAAGATAGGGGAACATGATATATGAATAAGTTACATGAGACAATGTGCTTAAGTGTTAGACGAGCGTCACATTTACTTTTTGCCTTATGAATTACTGTACAATATTTTCAGCCGGGTCACTTGGGGATCATCCCTTTAAATACGAAGTGTCGCAAAAGTTGCCGACAATAGTAAACTTTAGCAAAGAAATTCTATTTGGACTGCAGTATTTACATAAAATGAACATTACACACGGCTCGCTTCATCCGTGGAATGTGATGTTGCAACCTGTTGCCGGAACAACTCATTTCAAACCTAAACTCAGCGATTATGATAATAACCCGCAGCGAGTATTTAGAACCGATAAGGACCGTTGCAATCTTATTTCCATGTGTGCTGAAAGGTATATCTCTCCCGAAATGAAGCGCGGCTTCAGTGAATTGGACCTTAATAACTTAAATACCAGCGCAGACGTTTGGAGTTTCGGGCAGATCATCCTGTTTTTATTTCTGAACCGCCAAGCCTATCTTCAACAAGAATCTTCAACAGGCGAGTTCTACAATTGGGAGAGTAATGCGCTGTTTTCAAGAGAGGACCACAAAACATGGTCTCCGATGCCTCCTCCTTGCATGCCGCCCGCTTTTCTTGACGTGCTTTATTTAACATTCGAAGATAGCCCTTGCAACAGACCGTCAGCTGATACGCTGCTCCATCACTACATTTATGTTGCACCACATTCAATGGATTCAGAACCTTCGCGATTAATTAGGACCGATATCAAATCAGCTCTCACCACATTTAGCTGCCCTCCAAGTCTGGAAATTGGACCGTTAGAGCGTGAAAGCTTCAATTCGTGTGCGGTATTCAGTCAGATAACCAAAGAATGGACCAACGCACCACTTTTAGATCTAGAACGAGCAAGTATCCGATTAGAGATCCCAAACCTCATGCAGTCAGTTACATTCAGCCATCCCTGCGTGACTCAGTTAATCAACATGCATATCGAAACCTCACAGACACTTCGTTTCGCAGCGTCGTTTTTATCTGAGCGCGGTAAGTTTGTATTTTTACATTACCGCAAGCTAGGTTTATCAGATTTGTGTTGCTTTGTGATTTAATTAAGGCCGTACCTAATCGGTACATACATAGAACCATATTCGTACGTGTAGCTCAGACAGCACAGTGCATCATCGAGAAAGCTTGTAGCCGGCAGAAAGGTTGATTGGCTCACGGAACAAACCTTATTGCCGACAAAAAGGGTTGGTTAACTTTTTGACGGCCGAAATGGCTCACTGTAGCTTGGGTGCCAGTGTGGGGGTCCTATGTGATAACACACTGAAATAATATTTACGCATACTGTATGCGTAACATTATTATTTCAGTGCGTTATGGATATACGGTATATCCATTAATGGTTTTCGTCTGCGTACATAAGCCTTCATGCCGCTCAGGATGTCTCACGTTCCTGAGCCTGTGCCAGACAGGATGGCTCACGTCCGGAAACCCGCGTACCGGACAGGATACAGCCTCTAACATATTTTCTGCGAGCCTGAAATAACACTGAGATAATTCACGTTTTATTGAGAAGACATTCGTACATACTCAACATTTATACACTAATTGCCCAAAATCAAATTTTACAAGCTTTTGCACAACGGCCAAGCGTTCACGGGGTCGGCCAACTTCGCTTTTGCTGTCCATTTGTCTCTGCCGTTCCATTTCGCCGTTTTCAGTTTTACCTTTACCTTTGTCGGAAGAGCCGTTAACATTCCAATTTGCCGATTACCGTTAGCACTCTGCCAGTTCTAAACTTTTAAGTTAAAGTTATTAAGTTAAAGTTATCAGCACACCAACAGGCATAAAACACTTATGCGCCGCATCGTTAATTATGAAAGTCAAACCTCATTGCCGAAAGCAGTTGTAACAGGCAAGCGCGAGGAGATCACGAGTGATGCTTTATTGTACAAATAAAGGGACAATGCTGCGTAATAGCAGGGAATGCAAGAACAAAGCACTGATGGCTAAACAAGCAAGTGAATGCTAGAAGAGCTCTTGAGCGTTCGTCAAGGCGTGAAAGAAGCAACTCGCGGCAAGCACGTGCTGTGTGCCATCAGCTGTGTGATGATGCGCAGACTGGACTCAATCCAACGCGAGCGTATGAACGCTGAGTCATACTGCGAGAGAGGGACGAGAGAGCAAGTATGCTCAGTGTGTGTGCCGCGTATATCCGCTTCAGCGGATATGAGTGCAGTGCAGCAGCACACGTACGTACAGCGAGAGAGGCGATATGGCAAGCATGAGTGCAAATACGTCCATGGTGGGCCGTATGCACCAGGCGCAGTCATGTGCCTCTGACATGCCTCTGGGCGGGAATCCGAGCTCCTGCGAAGGATGCTCCGACTCGGTACCGCACCAGTACCGCACAACTCTCCAGTCGGACCCAATGTGGGGTCGCTGGTACGCGTCCTCTGGCAGTGGGAGTCCGGTGTCTGGTCGACCGTCCCTTCTTCACTTCCGAACCCATGAGTGGAAACCACTCACGGCCGAAAAATCCGGAAGCCGCTCGGGCGTTTCGTTGGACCGGTGGTGCTTCTGTTGGCTGGCTTCTTGCTTCTGTTGGCAACGGAGAACGATGTGAGAGAAAAATGTAATGAAAGTTTATGCAGCGCGAAAGAAAATATGAAATAAAGTTTAATCACAATTCCAGTGAGCAAAAGGGGTTACAAAACAGATCTGTCAAAGAGATCGAACTAGAAAAATACAATTCCGTTTGTTAGGAGAAATGCTAAAAAAAATACAAGAATCTGTCCGGGGGTCCTATTCCGACTAGGATGACGTCCACGGGGTCTCCTGTCCGCTTTCATCCGGTAAGTTGGGTCCGGGGCATCGGTTCCCGGGTTACCCGTCGTGACCGGTTACATTCACTGAGGTCGGATAAGCACGGTTAAACACTTACTTCCGACTCATATCCGTCCGTCAGGGATAGAGAGGCACTGTTGCAGTTGCAAATGCCGAGGCATCCTCTCTGAATGGGGAATAGGACCGAGGTCGGTTTGACCAAGGTCGGCCTACCGGTAAGTCGACCGGCGGCTGGGGAAATTCGGCTATGTTCCGAATTCTTAAAGTCCAGGTCGGAAAAGGCTGTATGTAAGTCATGCGGCCTGTGTGGTCGTCATGTACAGCAGTTCCGTTCAAAAGTGGTCGGTTACAACCGTTCAATCTGCTACCACGAGCCTGGTTTGTAGTAATCCGAGTCGAACTGGCTCGAAGGTCCGGTCGGAATTTATGAGTTTCGGCGATGGAAGTGTCCAGTCGACTTCCATCCAATCTGTTCTGTTGTTATCCGACCTTCTGTCGAGGTCGGTTATCCTATCCGTCAGTGGTCGACTAGGGTTAACCTGCAATAACATGCCCATGTGGGGCTAAACAAGTTCCTTCAAGTCGAATTCGTCCATCGCAGATATCTGTCGTTCTTCTTCCGTCATGTTGACTAAGTTGCCGACTTCCGACATGTGGTCGGTTATGGTCGACTTCGGAAGGTCGGATGAACTATGTTCCCATCCGTCCGAAGGTCGGATTTTTCCGTTAGGAGGTCGGTTCTCGACTTCTGAATGTCTTTGCCGACTTGTTGCCGTACCCTACCGACTTGTGTACGGTCACTTCCGACCTCGGCTTGAGGTCGGATATCCATGTCCGATTTCGGAGGTCGGCTATTTTCCGACTTCCCAAGGTCGGATAAACTTTGTGTCTATCCGCCGGGAATATAAGTTCTTCCACTGAGAGGTCGATTTCGTACTTCTGGTTGGTTTTCCAAGCTGTTGTCGCTTACTTCCGACCTCCATCTGGTGGTTGTCAACTTCATTTTAGGAGTTCTGTGCGTTCGGCTACAGTTGGCCGGGTCCTTGGTGTCAGGACATCCCACGGTCAGTTCGGACTGGCAGAAGGATGTTCGGCAACACAACTCCGTTCCTTCTGTTATTTCTGACGTGAACTCCAGGTCGGATCCGAGCTACTGTTGAGGTCGGTCAATCATGCACTGCGCTCGCTCACAACGCTAAGGGTCTTTGTGGCCCCGGTTGCCGAGACAAGCTCTTTGGTTTAAAGTTCATGCACATGCAAGTTCCTGGGGTCGTCAGATCCGATTCTTCCATTCTGTTTTGTCGCGAACCTGTGACGCCTAGCCGCTCTGTTGGGGGTAGACGACTCACGTCCACGGGGAAATTTTCTTTGCCGCTGACAAAGGCCATGCTGCCACTTTTGTTGCGGCCGCATGATCCCTGTCAGCGGGGTTCATTAGGAGGGTGCAGATCGCGTATTCTAACACGGTCTGCCTAGGATGTTCCATTGGAGACATGGGGAAGCAGGTCGCGGCGGAGTCGTTGGTACACCAGTATCCAAATCACCGTCGCCGTTCCTCTTCAGGGAATGGCAGCACGTTCAGAGACGCGCGTAGTCGTGGTCACCGGTGAATCGGCTGGTTTACCCGATGTCGGCCGGGGAAGACTGCGGTTGATCTCCAGGTACAGAGCATGTAGGTCTGGATTCAAACGGAGAATCCGGTTGAGTTACCACGTTACTACTGCCAGCTTCCATCCATGGTCGACTTCTTGTTGGTCGGCTACCAAATACTCCGTCGATCTGTGTGATCGTTTAAAGGTAGCGAGTCGTGGTTCTAACGATCTGCGTCGTTACAGGTCGAACAGTTTTCAAAACCGATCTTTGTGATCGGCTTGCACAACCGACCTTTGTGGTCGGCTAGTGCCGCATTTTTCGTCATGCATCCATATTATGATGAACTACGAAGTCGAACTTTGTGGTCGGCCTCCGTATGTAGTCGAATCCGAGTCTTCCTGCGCTGTTGGCGGCTCGGCCGAGGGATTTCCGCTATTTACAATGGTGAAAACTGCTCGGCTACCCGGTTCCGAGGTTGGCCACGGGTGCTTGGCAAACATGGCGTGGAACGCGCGCAGCGACGTGTTCCGCGCCATGTTAGCGTAATCCTCTCGGTTTCTTCTCCGGAGTCGGTTGGCCGGAGTAATCTTCAAAGCCGGTCATGGTTAATGGCATCGTCTGTACCATGTAACTCGTGGTCGGCTCCATGTAACGCGGATTGGGGCTTCTGTTGGCTCCGATGGTCGCAGAACGTGGTTGACGATCTGCTCTGTTAGCAGATGTGGTTACGATCTGTTTTTGCCAAGCTGGGGAACTGGGGTCGGTTGCCCAGTTCGTTCCAGGGGATTCCTTGGGGGACGTACCGGTACGGTGAAAGAGCCGAAATACCCGGGTCTAACCACGCGTTTCCGGGTCCGACCAAAGAATCCGGCCGACTTGTGTAGTCGGCTTTCTGGCAAAATCGTCGTTGACGTCCGCCGCGTACATGGTTAGTCATCTTCCAAAAAGAATTTAGAGAAGTGTCCATTCCGAAGTCGGTTCTCGACGGCGCTGTTTCTCAGCTAGACTGTTTCTCAGTCGGAAGGTCGGTTCTCGACCGTGCCGTTTCTCGGCCTTAAGTCCCCGTAGTTATTCCGAGTGGGGAATCGAGTTCCAATGTGGGAACTCGACCTTAACTGAGTGGGACTTCGACGGGTTTATCGCCGCCGAAGTAATCTTCTTCTTCGTCATCATCCGGGCCAGGTCGGTTATGTGGCCGTATGTTCGGGTCCCTAGGTTTGCAAGTCGCCGGGCCACTCCGTTGAGACATCTCGTCGGTCTCATCTGTTTCTTGGCCGGGGCGCTCCGCTCTGCTCTTCCTCGATTCCTTAGCCGCTTGTTTGCGGAGTCGCAACGCATACGGTCGTGCACCAGGTGCTATGTCGTCCGACATCCAAGGTTCGTAGGGTGACGAGTTAAATCCACTAGGGAGAGTCTTCTTTTCGCGGTACCAGCTGATGAACCGAGTTGCGTCGTCGCTGGGATCTACGTGATCCTCACGAAAGGCATACTTTGTCGCATACCGTTCATGGGTGTACAGCAAGTCGCGCATCCAGACGGCTAGGATAACACTTCTCATCGGTGTGCCAAGTTGGGCTACGAGGGTCTCCACAGCCGCCGGTATCATTTCATTCTGGTACAATCCGTATAATGTGTAATGGCAGTAGTAATTGCCAAGTCGAGCTGCGAAGATGAATCGCAGAAATGCCGTGACTCCGTCTTGGGCCGTGTCGACTTCTCCTTCCGGAAGATACTGGGTTAAGTCCAGTGCTGCCCGAGCCGCGGTGATTACAAAGGCTGGGTGTGCGTCCGTGATAACGAACTGGGCAACACTCTCCAACTCGTCATGGGAGTATTCCCGAGCTCCTAGTTGGCTCGCACGTGTTCCGTCCGGACTGTACAATGGTACATTCAGCAAAACTGGGTCGGTCATCGACGGCAGCGCATTCGATCTGGTATACGGGTGTTCAACATTCGGCGCTGTGTGCGCGTTCATGTTGAAGTCGGTTTGCCACTGGTGTTGTTCGAACAGCGTCTGGTATCCAGATCGGACGAGGAATTGGCGAAGGTTTTCTACCATCCGCCAGATTTGTGGTCGGTACCGTTCCTCGTAATTCATGACGTTCATAATGTGGTTCGTCCTTTCAGTAGGGTGTGGCATGACGACCTCGATTCCTTGTTGTCGAGCTCGGTCATAGCGAGGGTCTTCTCGGATCGGCACTTCCACTTGTGGCAGTTGTGCCATCTGGTCGGCCACGTCGACGTCCATCTGCTCCTGTTGAGCTGCCAGTTCAGCTTGGACTTCGGCCGGTGGTTCTGCTTGTTGAGCTTCCGGCCGTTGTTCAGGTGGGATGACGTTACGTTTCGACTTATTTGTTAAGTCGACCGTAAGTCCGATCCCTGTTTCTCCAGATCCAGTACGTTTCCCTGGTGGAGCTCTGGTTGGCTCCTTTCCCGCTTCATGGATAACGGCTCGTTGCGCTTCGATTCTGTCTCGAAGGTCAACTGGGCCGATCCGGTGTCTAAGATCATGTCCCGCAAGGTTTTTGCTCGGTCGGCGCTGCTGTTGAGCGCGATTTCCAGGGATTCCGGATTGAGGAATCTGCTGAGAAACAGTTGGACGGGCCTGTGTGACCACTGGCGTTGCCCTGTGTGGGATTGCCATCAACTGTTCCTGAGTTGCCGGTGTGAAGGTAACTGGCTGTTGAGTTCCGTCCGGCATATTCATCATCATCGTTATAGATGCGCCGGTCATCGGTCGGTTCGGATCTCCGACGAAGACATCACGTATTGTGGGTGTCAATTCTCCGGCTGTCGGGAGACCCTGTGTGGGTGTCTGTACCCGAATCTTTATTTCCGGTTCGTAGTCGGTCGGTGGTGGATGGACTCGCACTGTGGCGATCTTCCTATCGACCTCCTTTATTTTCTTCTGGTCGTCAAGTTGACGTTGCAGGTCCAGCATCTGGCGGTACTCGAACAGCCTATTTGTTAGGACTGGTGGTCGAGTCTCCTCCCATCTCGGGTCGCGAGCTCGTTTTCGCTGAATTGTAGCCAGATTGTCCTGTTCATATGACTCCAGTTGATTAATCAAGTATTCTCTGCCGGCCAAGTACCGGTATGCGCTCAAATTGCCAGCGACAACATTTAAGTAGAGTGCCGCCGCCTGAGCTCGGTGTTGCGCTCCGGTGCCGGAAATTCGTTCGTTCGTAAAGGATACGATGCACAGCGCGCAGGGCATTCTGTTGTTGTCCCTCGTCGCATTATCCATGCACTGTTGGCAGTCCACCGTAAAGGCTTCCGTTCGGGGCTCTTCCGTACGAGTCTGTCAAAACAAAAGTCAGCAAACCGTTTCTCGGTTGCATCCTATAATTTACACCCTATAATTACTACGGTCGGGCCAGGTCGGTTCTCGAACTGGTCCGAGACGCCTTTGTGGTCGTCTAATGAGGTAAGTCGACTTCTGTTGGTCGATGACGCCTATGTGGTGTCAATGGGAGGAGGTCGGTTATGCCTCTCTCCCAACGCGTTCTGCGTTTCCTCATTCCCGTGTAGGCACTTCTGGCGACCCGAGCTGACTTGCTTGGTGCAAGTCGGCCAACTCGGTCGATTGTGCCGAGGTCGGTCGTTCCTTCGGTAAATGTCCATGTCGATGATTTGATGGATTTAAGGCGATAAACCGTTGACCGCCTTGGGTTTTATCGGTATTTGTGGCGAATTGTTGTTGGTAGAGTGCCTTCGATATGACGAATTCTAATTCATCGTCCAGGGAATACTTCTTCCGTCCGGCGATTGTGTCCGGTTTGGGCTTGTATTTAGGATCGACCAACTGCGGTTCCATTGATGTCCACTGGAACTCAAACCGCGCTATGAGTTGGTGGAGTATTTCTCCGCGGGTAAGTCCGTCGGGGTGCCAGGACATTTCCATGCACGCTTGGATAGCGTGTATCCATCCTTCATATGTTGAAGGAGCCGGGTCTTTCTTGGCTGGTGGGAACTCGTAATACATCCGCTTTCCGCTGGTGTATGTACGTATCAGCTTCCCAGCATGGTATCCGAGGTCGCAGTAATGTCGTACGTTGTTCTGACTAAGTTGTCGCCAATCGCCCGTTTCATCTACCTTCCAGTGTTGGAGGAGTTTGAAGGCGATTCTTGGTGTGGCGAACTTCGGTCCACGTGTAGCCAAGGCCCTCAAAGCGGCGAATGTATACATCCATCCCGCGTCATATTCCGAGACACTCGGCTTGGGTTTCGAAGCCGATTTAATGCCGGTATACTTCAACCTAACGTTGACCAGTGGGGGAATGTCGTCTGGTAGGACTTCTATCATATCCTCATGGAAGTCCGAACGAAGTGGCTGGTGGTCGGAGTCGGGCGTCAGTGGTACTCGTTTACCGTACTGACGAGGAACGTATACTCCGCCATCGTCTTCGTTACTCTTGGAGTCGTCGGCCTTGTCGCCGCTATCCTTCTTTTCGGGTTGTTTAGCCGGTATCTCCGGTTCGGCCTGCTGTTGAGGTGCCGAGCTCGACGGTGGTGGAGGTTTACCGTTTCCGTCGTCGTCGTCGTCGTCATCCTTCGGCGATCCATTTCCGGGTGTTCGGAAATCTTCGTCGTCGTCGTCGTCATCGTCATCGGTTTCTTCCTCGGATGACGAGATCAGCTCGGATGACTTCGGTTCCTTTTTCTTAGCCGGCTTAGTCGACTTCGTTTTAGTCGACTTCGACTTTCCCTTCTGTTGGGTCGAGTCTTCTGGTTCCGGCGAAATTTCCATAGGCGAGGACGGTGGAAGTGACTGTACGTCCTTCGGTATGAACCGTCCCTTCGCACTCCTAGTTGGTTTGGCTGTGCTTGCTCGTCCCGCCGGAGCCGATGCCGTGCCGACATATGTTGTCGGTTCGTGCGGTGCTCGAGGTCGGGTTAAGGCTTGGACTCGTCTTTGTGACGACTGTGCAGCCGTACGAGCTATATGCAGCAAAGTGGCTGCATCAGCCGACGGTTGTTCGTTGGATTCACTGTATTCTTCGGTCGGTTCCGTGCCCGCCGGAGGCTTGTCTGTGTTGACGTAAGACATCCGGAGGTTAAATTCACGCCGATGTTGTTCCGGTATGAAGTTTGGCACGGTATACCGAACTGGCACGTCGCGTTCTGCGTTAGTCGTCTGGAGAGTATGTTGCTCGACCAGGAGCGCGATTCGTTCGCCTATCCTATACGTGATAATTTCATCGATGTTCCCCTTCTTGTCCATGTACATCACGTTGTATACACGGGCAATTTGGACCAGAGTCGATCCGCGGGGGTTCCGAATGTATCCGATACACCGTGCAATTCTAGTCGGTGTGTCGTCTGCATTTCTTGCTGCTGCACTTTTGAGTGATTTGATGAGGTCCGGTTGGATAATTTCGGCCATGCGTCCCCATTGTCGGTGGACGGCGACTGCTAATCCGTAATCGAGGGTCCAGGCGACGATCTGCATCATGAGTTGATGCGTTAACCACTTTCCGGTTTCGCCTTCGACTTGTATGTTGTTTGACAAGTCTTGCACCAGGGACTGGTAGATGTCCTTGGCGTTCTCCTTGGCGCTCCGAATACTACGGACGACTTCGACGTGCACGCGGACTGTGCGGATTAATGTTTCGACCGGGTCCTCCGGCTGTTCGTCCGGGAGACGCTCACGTACATCGTCTGGAGCTGGCCACTGGGATTCGTCGGTGTCCGCTCCATGGTTAAACATTTCTTTCATGTCGCCTCTGAATCCTTCGTAGGGATCCCCATCTCCGTGGTCGGAGATTGAATCCTTATCTTCAAGGTCCGAGGCCTGGTCGGATTCTACATCGGACTGTTGCTTGGATGTAGAAGGCTGAGATTGTTCAGGCGGGGTCGGTGGTCTTGGTGGGTTTCGTAGCCGACCTCCTGAAGTCTTGGCCGGCTTTGTGCCGGTTCGTTCCATGACTTCCTTAAATTTCCGTTCGACCGCCTCCTTGTCGTGCGGTTCTTGAGCCTTCTCCTTCTGCTCGGTCCTTTGTGGGCCGGCATCCGAAATATCCAAGTCGTCGGATGACTTATGCCGCTTGGCTGGGTTGGGTTTCGGTGTCTTAACCGTGGAGTCCGACTTCGGTTTGGCCGGCTCCTTGGTTTCCGACTTGACTGGTTTCTCTTGGGTTTCCGTCGGTTGCGGTTTGGCAGACTGTTTTGCTGCTTCCTTCTTAGCCTTCCGTTTATCCTTGTGGGATTTCGCGGAGTTTGCCGAGTTGATGACCCTTGCGTCGAGATCATCGTCGATTTGGACAGAAGGTTGTCTAATCGGAGGGGGAACTTTCATTTTGACGACGGGTGGTTGTACCGTCTTCTTGGTTGACTTGGGTTCCGGGGCGGTGAGTTTACGTGGGGTCGGCGTAGCCTCTTGTAGGGCTTTAGGTCGACTCCTTTCCGCCCGGTAGTGTTCTCCCATTCGTTTCATCACGTCGGCCATCTTCTCGGTAAGTCGGTCGTGGTCACGCCGAGCTTCCGTGGTATTTCCGACTATACTGGCACGTCGGATTCTCAGCGAATGCCAGAGTTCCCTATCCTCTGGGTACGCCATGTCGATGCAGACGTCCTGTTCCAACCTCGTCAAGTCCTTTACGTGTTGTAAGGCTAGGTCGTCATGAAATTCCCGCGACGAGTCTTGAGGTGGTTTCTCCTTAGCCGTACTCCGTTTGGTCGGTATGTTACCCGACTCGGTCGTCGACTCGTTCGTTCGAGACTCGTCTATTGTTAGACGTGGACCAGAGTGAACGGAGGTCGGTTCGTCCCTTTGTGGTGACGTTTCGACCGTAATTCCGACTCGCGCTTCCGAAGGGGATGTTGTATCCATCGCTTCTTCGGTTTTCTTTGGTTTCGTTGGGGTGTTCCGAGGTGAGAACCTAGGTGGTTTCTCAGTCGTCGGTTGACTTGGCAGCTTAGTCGGCTGGGATGCTGATCGAGTCGGCGAAATCTGCTTTACCGGCGATCTACCTCGTTTCGGTATAGATCCCTTCGTAGGTGCCGCTGCCTTTTGGTGCATGGAGTCGTCGGAGTCGATGTTGTCCGCGTTCTCCTCATCTTCGCTACTATCCGACATTGTTATCGGAATCTTCTCGGTAACCTCTTCTCCAGGCCGAGGTTGAATCTCCAATGTGTAAGCGCCCGGGTTGATGCTCGGGTTGCGGAGCCGCTGAATCGTCTGGATCATGTTCGTATCCAGCGGGAGTTGTCGTAACTCCTGCTTTCCGCATCTTAGAGTAACCAACCTTCTCAGGACCTTGTCCCTATCCTGGATGGTAGCATGGATCTTCTGGGCCATTTGAGTCTGTTGCTCTTCTGTCATGGTCCGATCTCGGATACCTCCTTGAAGTTGTGCTTCGTAGAGTATCCGTTGAAGGTCCAGCGTTTTGGCTTGGCCGACTAGCTTCTTATGGACGGCCGGAGTAAACAAGGCTTTTGCTCCCATCACTTTCCGCGACGGGCTCGGCTTCTCTTCGGCCGGTGGTAGGGAAGACGGAGTCGCCTTCAGGATTTCCAAGAGTTGTTCCTTGGTCCTGACTGGGACTGGTGATGGCGACTTCGACGGGAAGAGCCGCCTGCGTGGTCCATGCTCTTCGACGTTATCCGTCGTTTTTGGCTTCCGTGCAAACTTCGGTGAGTTCGATCCACCTGGTTGGAGGATAAGTCGACCATCAGGTGTTCGTTCACTCTGTGGTTCCCTTTGTGGGAGCCCAGGTAACGTTGTAGGTCGTTCCAGGGGCTTAGGTCGGGTTACTTCCGTTGTTCCGACTTCCTCCGACGTATCCATCGGTTCATCGTCGCCTTCAAGTGGGGGTACCGGTACTTCGTCCATCGGCTCGTCTGGGTGACTCACCGGTGGAACTACCTGTGTCGGTTTGACAGGTTGTACCTTTGGCTTTTTCGCGGATGGCGGTCTCCTCGATTTCTTCTGTTCTTCCGCTTCTTTCCGTTTGTAGAAGTCGTCTACAAAGGACTGAATCATGGCTACTAATGTTTGTAGCCGTTCCTGATTCTTAGTCGACCACACTGTCGTTGGTCGAAGGATAAATCGGGCTTCCTTGGTATTGTTCTCCAGGTGTCCGAGGTTGATGTCGATTTGACAATACTGTGGACTCCGCTGGTCAGTTTCGTCCATCATTTTTCGGAGTTCGACTATAACAACGTCCGCTCGCAGTAACTGTGTGTTGACTGCTTTTATCCATTCAAGGTCGGGTTTGGCTGGTGGGGCTGGAGGTGGAAGTCGGACTGAGTCGAAACTCGGTTTCCGAGCCGTCTGGATCTTTGTGATCCTAGACGACCGACCTTCAGCCATGGCGTTTGTTGCCACGCTGGTTGACTCCTGTTCCTTGTCCCGTTCCTTCTCTTCCTCGTACTCGTTTACCCTGGTTTCTAACCATGATGTGGTGCGAATCAGGTGTTGTCGAGTCCTGGTCGTTTGGGGGGCGTCCGGATGACAAAGTCGTCGTATGAACCGAGCGTTATTTCCCCAGGCCAGGATGTCTCGATCCAAGTCGTTTGCTTCCTGACTGTTGTCGACGCAAAAATTTCTGCGGGCTCTCATCTCTGTGATGAGTTCCGCTACTCGAGCCAACAATTTGACTATATGTGGCGCGACCGTACTCGGCAATTCATCCGTGTCCGGTATGGCTTCCATGATCCGAGCTTCTGTAGCTGGAGACATGGGCCGGTCGGCCATTTCCATCGGTTTCGGTTGAGCCAAACTCGTTGTTGAGGTCGGCTGGAGCTGAATCCGAGCTGCTGTCGAGGTCGGCTGACTCAAAGTGTTCGGCTGTTGCGAACCGGATGCGCCTTGTTGCGTTTCCTTCCGGTATCTCTCAAGTCGTTCCTGACGTATCTTATCCGTCATCCATTTGCGTCGGAGCATGTCGTACTCCGCCTCTATGTCTTGGACATGCATGCGGGAAATCTTAAGTTGATCTCCGATTGCTGTCCGTATGTTGCGGATGGTCGGATCTGTTCCGTCCATACTGTCGACTTGTCGTTGTAAGTCGGCAGCAATCTTCTTAGCACGAGCCAACCTCTGATCAAGTTCTGCCCGCTGTTCGGCCATTGTGGGCTCGGGCGGTTGCTGTGAAGTAGTCGGCTGTGACTGAGTGGAGGTCGGCTGAACCCTTTGTGGGTTAGCTTCTAGGACTTTCCACAAATCTTCGACCCGCCTTGAGCAGATAGTGTACTGCTGGTCCTTCTTGCCGTAATACTCCATTCCGGCGCATCGGTCCAGTAGCTCGTCCCTGTTTGGTAGTGGATAGTTGTTCTTCTTCGTAACTGCATTCAACTTGATATAGTTGATGCAGAAGCGTGTTCCTACCGTGCCGTCTCCGTTCCGTTTCGCGGCTAAGATGACGGGGAAGCTCCATGCAGCCGATGACGGTTCGATGACTCCTTGGTCGAGCATCTCCTGTACGTGTTTCTGGATGAATTCGCGTCCCTTCCAGCTTGTCCTGGTGGGATTCATCTTAATCGGCTGCGCCCCTTGGACATCAATGGTATGTGTTACCCCTTTGACGTCTCCGTAAGGTTTCTTCGAGGTCGGAAATACGGTCCGGTAATCCCATGCAACTGCCTTCAGTTTGGCTAATTGCTCGTCGGTTAAATTTTTACCGAAATTCATGGAGTCGATGATTCTTCGTCGCTCCTCTTGGGATTCCGCGTCTTCCTGCTCGACTTCAGCCGTGTTGACTCGTGCTTCTTCGACCTTCTGGTCGTCCGTCATCATTGTAAATGCTTCGGCTCGACCCATCGGGGCACCTTTGCGTAAGGTTACCTCGCGATGAGTGTGGTTTGCCACCATGACGGTGAATCGTTTCCCATCATGCTTGGTTACGCCGTCCATGAATTCGACTCCGTCTCGTTTGGGGTCGGATTCACCGAGGTACATCAGTTTTTGGTCCTTGGATACCGGTACGTCCAGGACGACCTCTACCATTGTTACGGCTCGAGGAATGAGTTTGACCTTCCGTTGAGATCGGACTCCTGTTGCCTCAAAAACTTCGAACTGGGGTTTTGGCTTCACTTCCCGAGTTGGGGGCCAAGTCTTCGCCACTCTGTGTGGGAGTTCCCATTCGACGAATGCATTGTTGATTTCCGGTTCATAGACATCGGCGTATTGCATATGTCCGAGTCGGACACCTTTCTTCAGCACCTTTGTTTGGTGAGTCGTGTTCTGAATGTTTATCCAGGCCGTGTCGTTCGTCGGTCGGATGTCGATCTTGGCTTCGATTGGCCGGATAGGTCGGACTACCCGTTGTAGGGTAGAGAAGTAAATTGGCCTTCTCGGGTCCATTGGTTTGGCCGTCCGTACCTTAATCGAACATGTGGACCATGCTGGGAGAGAGACTCGCTCGCTGTTGAAGACGACTTGTCGGTCTGGCGCTTTCGTCTCTACGTGGGGATCCAGCTTTAGGTGGTGGACTTCTGGGCATTTGTTGTCCAGGTCCAACTCCTCGATCGTCGTTACTTTGGCAACTCGTGCCTTCCATGTGTTGAAATGCTCCGACTTCTGTTGGTCGGTTAAGTTAGCCAAGGTCGGATGTTCCGTTGACAACTGCTGGACGACTATGGTTGGAGGTCGGAAATCGTCTTCCTCCGGTTTACCTCCTCCAAATTCCCGCAAAGCCTTAAGTTGGTCAAGTTCCTCCTGTTGTTCGGAGTCGACTGGCTTAGGTTGTTCGGTTTGTTCCGGTTGCTCGACTATAAATTCTGTGTGAACTATAGTCCGCAATGCTGTAGTTAGCCGTACATCGTAGGTCGGTTCTTCGTCCTCCGATGACGAATCGCCCGAGTCGTTTATGCTCGGTTTATCCGTCTTACATTGTCGGACTGACAGGTCGAATTCTTCGTCGTCTTCTTCCTCGGATTCTTCCGAAGGTCGGTTATCAGAGTCGGTGTCCGCCGAATCACTCGTACTCTGTATATCCGAGTCGTCCGACTGGTAATCTTCGTTTTCGACGGTTATTCCGTCTTCCTGTCCAACTTGCGGTATATTGCCGACTTCGACCTTACGTGGTCGTTTCGGCTTGGTCGACTTGCTCCGTCGATTGGGTAGGTCGACTTGCTCCGTCCTGGTTCTCAAGGTCGGTTGGTTGTGAGCCTATATCGCTCAACCATTGGATGCGCGTCTGTTGGGGCTTCCGAAAGCGATCTACCTTGCGCTCCTGTTGCGGAGGTGACGGTGACGACGGTCTGTCGTCCGACCACGTTAAGTCGTGATGAGCCTTTATGGCCCGTACCACTCCGTCAATGTTGTCCTTACAAATGGTACACTGATAAGGTTTATCAGTTTCCTCCAGGATTACGTCGTCCTGGGGTTTCGCCGGGCTACTCACGAATTGCACTGTGGTCGGAGTATGCTCCTCAATTGGCGGCAATGGGTCGGGAACATGTCGCGTTATAGCGGTGTCTTCGCCATACCGTTGCCAGAATGCGGTCGTTGACGATTCTCCGTGCAACTGAACTCGCTGCATATAGGCAAAAAGTTGAAAGCCTAGTTCCTGGCAGGGCATTTCCAAAGGCCGTGGGACGGGAAGTCCGTATTCCATGTACTGTCGATGGATCGGAATTCGTTCATCTTCCCATTCCCATGCTTCGTCCTCTATGTCGTTCATGAGGGCGATTACTGGTTCACACATTTGTTGTGCGTCCCGTATTTGCTCGTAAGTTACCGCTCCGTTCTGTCGCAGAGTGGTCACCATCTCCAACGTCCGTTGGTCGAGAAGTGTCGAGCTCCCGAGAACCAAGTTCGGTACTTTTGTCGTACTCGTTCTAGGTTCTGGGCATCCGCTTCAGCGGGTGCCTCTGGTATCGGGATAGACTTCAGTACCGTCCTTGCCGTTCGTAGTGTACCGTTGCGTATCCGTTTCTGATAGTGCTCTATCACGTTGTGGAGTGCTAGTTCCTCCAACAGAGTGCGGTTCGTATCCCGGCAATCGCGGCAGATTTTACGTGTGGAGTTCGCCGGGTGATCAAGCCGACTAATCCGAGCTTCGTTTCCTACCGTGTCCGATGCCTCTGGTATCGGGATAGACTGCACTACCATCTTTCCTTCCGGTTGTTCCGGAATTGGAATTGGTGTAAGAATAAAAGTGAACTTCGAATGCAGGTAGTCGCATCCGAGTAGCACTGGGATATCCGCTTCGGTCGGCTGGACATGGAATGTGTGGTGGCTAGTAAAGCCCTGCATTGTTACAGGTGCCGTACAGCAGTGTGACACTACAAAGGCGACTTGTCCGCCCACTCCAAGTATTTTGGTGTAATGTCCGAGGGGTTGCATCGTTAAACCGTTCCTCTCGCAAAACCGTTGTTCGATGAGCGAAGTCTCCGCTCCGGTATCTAACATCGCCATTGTGGGCGTGGATCCGACTTGGATTTCGTGTGTCCAAGCTCGAACTGTTTTCGGTTTCTTATGCGTTCCCTTCTCAAAAGTTACTTCCCGTATCGTTGGTTTGATGGGAATTAGTGACACCGGTCCGTGGTCGGCTGGCTGTTGAGTTGAACTTTGTGTAAGTCCGACTCCGACTTCACCCGCTTCCTGTACCTCAGGTCGGTTAGCTACTCCGTCCTCCGGTAATTTGGCGGTTCGGAACCGTTGTGCCTGAGCCAGTATCCGTTCCTCCATCGAGGTGTCTGTTGGCCTCAATTTCGACCACATATAGTCGAGGTTCAGGAATGTTCGAGAGCTGGCTATGGTTCTGGCTGGTCGCTCTTTTGGCTGGAAGAGGTCCGCTTCTCCCGGCCGAGAGTAAACGGGTACCTGTGCTTCCAATGGGACCGTTTCCCATTCTTCGACTTCTCCTTCCGATTCTTCGGTGAGGTCGATGGCTGCCATTGTCGCAGCGTATCTATCCGTTGCGCGTGCGGATGATACATTGGGGAAGTTTCTGTTGCCCCGGTGCGTGAATCGGCGTCCCGGTCCTCCGCGTCTTGGGCATCGTCTGGCCTGCTCGGTTGAGT
Source organism: Paramacrobiotus metropolitanus (assembly GCF_019649055.1). Classification (NCBI taxonomy): domain Eukaryota; kingdom Metazoa; phylum Tardigrada; class Eutardigrada; order Parachela; family Macrobiotidae; genus Paramacrobiotus; species Paramacrobiotus metropolitanus. The sequence goes on along the minus strand of NW_026570425.1, from coordinate 52,559 downwards.
TTATCCTCACCGGCAATCCGGTCCAACTTCCGTGGCCGGGCCGTACTACGTCACTTTGTGTGACGGACGGCGCAGTCGCATTGTTTGCGCTGCTTAGGTCGGGCAATTTCTGCGTTCCGACCTCCGACTTTCCAGCTTCAAATCGAGGGGCTGGGTCGGTCGCCTCGAGTGCTTGTTGCATCCCGGGCCACGCTTCGACGGTGCCATTGTTGGCGTACACGCCGAACTGAGCGGCTAACTTCCGAGCCGTCTCCGCCTCCTTTGTGGAGGCCGATATCGCTTTTGCGAATTCCTCCTCGGAGCTGTTTTCGTTCAGTCCGAGTAGTTGGAGGATGGTGGCTACCTGTTGGTAGCCTTCCTCAATCGTCGTGGGGAAGTTCAATTCGTTCCGGGGGGTAAGCGGTTGGTTAGTGGGGTTATCCTTGTCCGGTGGTTCGGTCGGATGTTGGAGGTCGAATGAGTCACCGGAGCTCATCGACCTTGGGCGTTTCCAGGGGAGTTACTCCGAGCCTGCCCATTGTTGGGTGGCGTCGAGTTCAGCGACTGGCGGGGCGGCAACGGTTCTCTGTATGCCGGGGAACCTTGTTGGTTCCCACCGCTATTGTTGCGGTTTCCGCCGTTCCCCTGGCCGGGCGACCGGTTTCTGTTACCGGGGCTACCCGAGCCTCCTGCCTGTTGGCGTTGGCGTGGCGGCGGTACGATGTCCTTCCAGAAGGGATTCACCGAGCCTACCGGGCCATTCGTCGAGTATCGGCGGTACCAGTCGTCGTACCACCGAAGGTTCGGATTGTTATCCGAGCCATAGATGCAGCGCGACTCGTCATGGTTATTGAACATGCAGTGCCTGCACCGGAAGGTCTTGTCCTTCGTCCACTGGAAGAATGCCGCCTCCATCTTATCGACGTACGATGTTCCTTGCCGAGCACTTTGTTGTGCCTGGGGAGGTCGGTTGCCTTGTGGGCCGCCGCCTCCGCCGCGGTTAGGGAAGTTCCCACGGCCGCGATTCCCGCCGCCGCGTCCTTTTCCGCGACCATAACCTCCGCCGCCGTATCCTTGTGGAGGATACTGTCCGTATGCGGAGTACCCCTGGTTCGAGTTCTGTCCGTAACCAAAACCTGTGTTGTTTTGGTTACCGCCCGAGCTATAACCTGGGCCGCCGTAGTTGTTAACGGGGGCTCCAACTCCAGGTGCCGGGGAATTCAGGTTCGCTGCTGCCGCGCCTGCCCACGTCTGTTGCTGGACTGGTGCTTGTTGCACCGGTGGCGTCGGAGCCGGACTTAGTTGTCCGTACTGTGCCGTCGGAGTTTGATATCCCGGCATCATATGTGGCTGATATCCGGTCTGTTGCGGTATCGCCGGAGGTGGAGTCGGGACAGGTGCAGGTGTTGCTGCCCGAACTCTAGCGTAGTCGCTGTCACGCGACTTGCGTACCTCGTACATTTCCTTGCCGTTGACGAAGTCCCGTAAATAGTCGCGGAACTCGATCGGCGTTGACGGCATCCTGATTTCCAGGGCCGCCCGCAGTTGGGGCTCGTGAACGTTCTCCTTAAGGTGGTATAGTATGATTTGGTCTGTGACCGTCGGGACTTGGGACTTCATGAACATCATTGCGTCGTAGTATTGTTCCGGCGTTTCTTCGCCGAAACGGAATATCCGTTTGTTAATTCTGGATATCATGTTCACTTCTTTGTTTTTGTCCGCAAATCTCTGCTCGAATTTGGTCAGCCATAAGTTGACTGGCCATCCGCCGAGTGGTTCTCCGGCGGCTTCGAGAGTATGCCATTCTTTCGCTTGGCCGTCCAGTTCGGCTATCAAGTCGGACATGAAGGTCTGATCGTCTTCATACCATCGTTGGGCTTGACGATACAGGCTTCGAATTTGCTTAAGCCACCCATGAAGTTTGGTGTGGTCCCCGTCGAACGGTGGTAAGGGTTGCCGACGTCCGTGGGCTATTGCTCGTACCAAAGCAACGTGTGCTGGATTTTGTTCCAGGGGATTTGGGTGTGCCGCCGGCGCAGCTTGTTGTGCAGCCGGGGCGGGTGGTGGCTGGACGTATGGCATGTGACCTTGTTGGTCTTCGTACGCCTCCTGTTGGTAGGCATCGTCGTCCTGGCCTTCGTATCCGTCCTGTTGCGGATGCCGAGCCTGAGCCTGGTCTGCGTGACGAGGCTGTTGCGGCTGTCCTCCATACTGTTGTGGAAGAGGCGCTCGATTTTGTCTCGGCGCCGGCGGATAGAATCCGCTCGGTTGATCGTGGACTCTTCCGTACCGGTCGGGCTGTGTTCCCTGAGCCGGCATCCGACTTTGTGTAGGTCGGTTCGGAGGTCTCCGGCCTTGTTGGTCGGAGCTGTCTTCTCCGTTTCGTCCGTCCTGCTGCTGGTCAGCCGTGTTGAATGACCGAGCTCGCCCGCGTTCAAGGTCGAACTGCGGGTTCTGGCGGAGCAAGTTCGGGTTGGAATTCGTCCGTGGTGGCCGGTATGCCTCCATGCCAGGTCTTGGTGGCTGGATTGGAAGACGTTCGGCGTCCGTTGTCCAGTCTCTCCTGGCGTTAGGTACCGGCGCGTACATTGTTGTCCGCGTCGCGTACGAGGTGCTGGTGTACGCACCTGCCGACGTCGTTGTCGCCACGTTCGTCGTTGGCACTCGTGGTGCCGCAGTCGACGTGTTGTGTTCCGGTTCCGGAGCACTCGGTACTGCTGGTGGTTGTGGGATTGTTCCCACACTCGGGTCGGTTGTTACGACTCCGACGAAGTAGGAGGTGTTGTTCTCCTTCTTCACCATCTCCTGGGTCGGGTTAATTCCCCACAGGATGTCACTGATTGTTCGTGACGGCTGTTGATCCTGTGCCATGGACGTCCGGTATGAGGGCGGTTCAACCCGACTATGTTCCTGGTATGGGGGAAGTTCGACCTGGCTTTGTTCCAGGTGTTTCTTTTCTTCCCTCAGACATCTTGTTTCGATGTCCATTTCGTCCATTTGCCGCATCATGTCTGTGAGGTTGCGGGCGGCCTGTTCGCCGAAGTCGTACAGTTCGACTTCACGGGCCTCCAGGTAAAGGATGCGACTGTGTTGCGCCTCGTTTACCTTTTGGGCCTCGTTCAGGTTGTACTCAAGTTGAGCTCGGAGTTTTTGTTCCTCCCTAAGGACTTGGTTCAGTCCATGGACCTGGTCGGCTAGCTGGGCGTTTGCTTCCACTAGGTCGACGTCGGCTGTCCTTTGGTTAGGGAAGCCCATGTCCCGAGCATTCGCGTCGATGAACCGTCGTCCCATTCTGGTGAAGACAAGTTCAATTTCCGCCTCGAGCTCGTAGACTCTGTGTGTTAGGCGGTCGATTTCGTCGTCGGCCTTCTTCAGTTCCACCACATATCTATCGACTTCGTTTCGATAGACCTCGGCTTCTTCGTTGGCCGTGTTGAGTTGCTGGTGGAACGCTCCGGCTGCCTGCTCCGACTCGACCAGTGCGGTCTGTACGTCGGCCAGGTCTTTTTGGGCTTCTTCGAGCGCTTTGTTCGCTTCGGCGAGTTCTCGGTTCAACTCGTGGACCGCATCCATAGATCGATCCAACATGCCCTTAAGTGTAGTGGCTTCGTCGATGTCGTGCCGACACGGTTGGTCGGTACGCTTCAATATGGCATTCAGCCGGTCGATTTCCCGTTGTTGGATGGCGATGCCTTTGTTGGCGTCGGCCATTTCGCGTTCCCATTTGCTTCGTTCGAGCCGATGGGTATCTTCCGAGTTTCGGAGCGATTTTCCCGCCGAGTCGATAATTCTGTCTGCCAAAGCGATCTGAGTGATCAGTCTACGGCATCTCGAGCGGAGTAGGTCAACGTCTACGATCCTTTCGGGCGGTGTTGCCGCTATCCACTTCTCGGCCGTATATTCGAGTGTACTGGCCTGGTAGGTGAGGTCGTCCTGGTTGGACTTCACCGGTGTTGTGAAGAATCCGTCCGCACTGTTCGGTCTTGACACCTTTGTTGTGTCAAAGACTTCGTCGTTCGGTGTCGGGGTTCTTTCACTACCAAGTTCGCCAGGTTCGAACATTAACGGTGATGGTCGGATCTTCAGGTCGACTGGTCGACTTTGTGTCGCCTTGGTCGGCTTCGCCGTTTGTTGAGCTTCGGTTACTCGAGTCGACTCGCTTCCGGTTGGCGAAGGTCGGCTCAACGGTGAAATAACCCTTTCATTGGGTACTGGTATGCTGGTCGGCGATCCAGCTGGGCGAGGGCCGCTTCGTGGCGGTACCTCGGAATCTTCCGTTCTGGTTGGTATTTTATTCGGCTGGACGGCCGCATCCGACTTCGTGTCGGTTGGTTGCCGTTCCAGGGAAGTCGGTTGCTTGTTGCCGACTTCCTTTTTTTCGACCTCTGAGGTCGGCATCTGTTGACCGTCCTTCAAGGTCGGCGAAATCCTTCCGACCTGTGTGGTCGGTTGGACGCTGCCGACTTCTGTTGTCGGCTTATCGATTCCGGTCGAAGTCGGTTGTTCGGCCCCTTGAGTTTGTGGCAGGTCGGCCTGCTGTTGACCGACTTCTTTTGCCGGCGGCTTGTCGACCATTTGTTGGTCGGCCGCTGTAGGTTGTTGTTCACCGACTTGCTTAGTCGGAGATTTTCGCTCGGCCTGTGTGGTCGGCGATTTCCTTCCGACTTGGTTAGTCGGAACGTCCATGTTGGGCGAAGTCGGCTTCGGCACCTCTTCCGTCCTGTTGGGTGAATGCCGTCCGAGCTCGGTTGTCTTTGTGACTACCGAGCCCTGAGCTCTGTGTGAGCTCGACTCCAAGTCGGTATGAGACAATGTAGTCTCAGCTTGCAGCTGTTCCACGTCCCCCTTAGTCGGGTGGGACGGGGCTGCTGTGTCAGCTGGGGCTTCCAGGAATGTTTTATCCCGGGCGTCCTCGAAACTGTCATCCGAAGTCGGATTCGAGTCGGCAAGGAGGATCCGCTCGTTGCGCTTTTCCCTTGCTTCGGCCGACTTAGTCGAGTCGGTTGAGGACGGCTGACTTTTGTCTTGACCGGCGTACCGAAGTGAGTACTTCCCGGTCATGTTCGCACGCCGAGAATAGTCCGTGTTGAACTTTCTCGCGTACTGATCTTCTCGGGGATTCGACATTGTTGTCGAGTCAGGTCGGCTCTGGTGGAGCCTTTAAAGTTTAATCAGTTAGAAAGAGAAAGTCGAACAATCTTCTGTGTGAAGATGTTCGTCAAAATCAGAAATGTCTTTTGCTCAGGAACTTCCGAGTGTCAGGACCGTCCAGTAAGATGTTGTTGTTGTTGTTGATGTGTCTGTTGGTGACTCAGTACACAGGGTATTAGTATACAGTACTATGGTACAGTACAGTACGTAATAGTAGTACAGTGTAGTACGTCCTATATTACTGTGCTGACCAGTGTGACGTAACAGGTTAAGTGGTCTTGCACTTCTGCCTACGTCACAGAATGCGAGCCGCGTGCAAAATTTGCAAAAAACGATGAATCACGCCTATGTTAGGCTATGGGAACTTTCCCCTGCACTCTGATTGGCTGAATCTAAAGTACTGATAAGCGGTCGTTATGACGTCACAAGGAAGTTCCGCAAGAAAAACAAATTATTTTAGGTCGGCTAGAAAGTTTATCTAGTCGGATTTTGAAGTTTTTAACCGTTAGAAATTAATTTTATTAATTAAGAAAATTTTCTGGTGGTCGAAACACCGTTAGAAATGAGAAATAAGAGAATTTCCGACCTGTTGTCGGTTAGCCTTTGTCTAACTGTCTAGACAGGTTCGTTGACCTAGCAGGTCGGTTCTCGACCAAAAGCAAAATTCCGAGTCGGTTTCTCCGTCGAAAATTACTTTTTCACCGTTAAAAATTTTAGATTTACGGATAGAAATTGTTTTCTACCGCTAGAAAGTGAAATGCCGACCTAGTTTCGGCTAAAATCGACCTACAACCGTGACTTTACCAGTGTCGGTGTCGGTGTCGGTTCCGCTCGATTTCCTCCGTCCGAGGTCGGGAATCCGTCGTTTCCGTGCTGAAATCCGCGAGTAAAGTTGCGGGTCGTTGTTCAAAGCGAAGGTCCCCGTATTATTGGAGTAATCCTATCGCGCTGCAGACTCTCGTTCGAGTCTGATCCGTCAGTTGGGAGAAGAAAAGTCCGTACTGTTGGGAAATGAGATTCTGCTCTTCAATGTGGAAGAGACCAAGGAACTGTGCTCACCAGCTGGGCAAGAATCACTTCAGTGATCCTCGTTTTCCTCAGCTGTAAGACGATGCGATCAATCCGATCAAAGTCAAGGGCAGAGATTGCTTCAGCAATCTATCTGACAGTGACTTTCAGGTTCCTCACAATTTCTCCGTGAATTGAGCCATCACCGTCTCCTCAAAGGGTCCGTTGAAAGAAAACCAAACGATGCTGCTTACCATGTAACAGGCAAGCGCGAGGAGATCACGAGTGATGCTTTATTGTACAAATAAAGGAACAATACTGCGTAATAGCAGGGAATGCAAGAACAAAGCACTGATGGCTAAACAAGCAAGTGAATGCTAGAAGAGCTCTTGAGCGTTCGTCAAGGCGTGAAAGAAGCAACTGGCGGCAAGCACGTGCTGTGTGCCATCAGCTGTGTGATGATGCGCAGACTGGACTCAATCCAACGCGAGCGTATGAACGCTGAGTCATACTGCGAGAGAGGGACGAGAGAGCAAGTATGCTCAGTGTGTGCGCCGCGTATATCCGCTTCAGCGGATATGAGTGCAGTGCAGCAGCACACGTACGTACAGCGAGAGAGGCGATATGGCAAGCATGAGTGCGAATACGTCCATGGTGGGCCGTATGCACCAGGCGCAGTCATGTGCCTCTGACACAGTGCTAGATCAATACGTTTGCATTTATTGGACAAAAATCAATAGCATAATTCTACTGCGGTCAGTATCTTTTGAATTAACAGGATGCTGTGTAGATTGTATATTCGCAGTCTGCAACTTCAAGTTTTGTTGTTCAGTTTATTAGGCACAAGTCCACATTGAGTATCACGTTGCTACTTCCCCGAATGTCAGACAATATTGAAAAGTGTTCGTTTAAGGATTTTATTGTTGTGTTTGATGTTGCAGTGCCAACACTTTTCTTTCTTTAAGTATTTTAAAGTTTAGAATTAAAGTGTACACCTTGAAGTGTACATCTTGAAACTTCAGCTTAATTATGTCAGTGTATACAGAAACAAAAATATCAAGAGCTTTAAAATTTTCGCGGACTGTGCACATAACGAACGCAGAATAATGTGAAAACCCGTGAAACCGGAAACGCGCAAAAAAAAGGTTAGAATTGGCAGTGTGCTGACGGTAATCCGTTTTTTAAACGGCAAGGCTTTTACAGACAGCGTTCTGAAACGGCAAATTCGAATGCTAACGGCTTTTCCGACGGCAAAGGTAAAGGTAAAGTTGAAAAGGGCAAACTGAAACGGCAAATCGTTGGCAAAGGCGTAGTTGGCCGACCCCGTTCACGTGGTAGTCTAACAGTCAGCGCTGCAATACTGCGCTACAGAGAGTGAACTGATGGTACTGGTAATGTGGTACAATAATTACTCGAACTGGTAATGTGGTGTAATTGCATCCGTTATTGATATTTATCATTTTTCTTACGTATTGCAGTCTACGAGAACATCCGCAGCCAGGATAGTTTACGTTAATCCACCCGCAGACGGCAAAGCGTTATAAAATTGGACCAATAAATGTCAAATTGCATAGTAATTCATTAATTGTTTAATCACGTGTTGTCGCCGATAAAACAGTACGGCCGTGGCAGACACGGTATTAATTTGCTGTATTAGGACATATAGTATTTCAACAGCAAGTCTGCAAATGTACCAATTTTTCAAGATCTGCGCTCACGAAGCTCTCGACGGATACAGTAACTGTGAGCCATTTCAACCGTCAAAAAGTTAAACCAAACCTTTTTGCCGGCATAATGGTTTGATTCGTGAGCTCATCAACATTTCTGCCGGCTACCGACGTTCGCTCTCGTGCGCCACGAACTGCTTTTCTGCACTGCTTCACGGTATTAGGAAGCCGAAAAATTTATTACAGTGCCGTAAGATAAGTTAACCACTCGTGCGTGTAACGTACATTTATGCCTTAAGTAAGATTTCAAAAACTAAAGCCTCACTTTGAACCGATGTTCCTGAATTGTGTTTGTAAAGCCACATCAAATACAAACAGAATAAAAACAGGAAACCACTACTTCACCTACCAGAACACCGTCACCGATTATTCGTGTAGATTGGTCGAGGAGAGACTAACATCAGAGTAAACAAAAAAAATACTTTCACCTGCTGTAGTCAAAGGGGCGGGGCCAAACAATTAGTCAAAAGTAAATAAAATAATACAATTGTTTTTGCAGATGGTTTCAGTCAGTGCTTCCGCTTTACTGAACAAAAACGATTTCTAGCTTCGTGTAACCATACTGAAACGAGGTCGCGTCAAAAACCAACAATTCACGAAGAAAAACATCAAAATTAACATCGGAATACGAAGTCAAACAAAAAACAGGCTTTTGATGTCATAAGCTTTTCTACGCTATTGCTTGCTCGTATCTACTGTATACACCAGCATGCACTCCCCACGTGGTATAGTGATTATAGCTTTTTGCCTACGTCGTTGTTCCCGCATCTGTAATTTTTTATGCAAAATAGTAGCAACTGTTAGAGTTTCGCCAAATTATTGCGATTGTTTAAAATTCAGAAACAGTAATCGGCTTCTGCAATCAGAACGACATTGCCAAAAGCCATTTAGACTTCAGCACAAATCAAATATCATTAATATTTTACAGTTTTTGATTTGACAATGCCCTGCCAGTCACAACAGATAAAAATACCTTTTATTACCACTTATCGTCAAAAAGAAATAAAATTTTCTGGTGTTGTAAGCGGTGACGGTGCCCTGGTTAATTGAACACAAACAGAAAATTTCTGAACTCATCCTCTAGATTATTACCACAACCTTTCCATTGTTTGCAGACGACATTAACTTAACGTGGCACTTGAATCAGTTCAAGATCTCATGGACGGAAATTCGATCGTACTGTCTGGATATTTTGAGTGGGCTGCAATATTTAGCAGAGAAAAACATAATCTGCGATCCGATTGCCATTCATTCGATTCGCTTATGCAACAAACATACCTGTGGCATATATCAAAGAGCAAAGTTATTTGCTATTCTACCGGTTCTGAGCAGTCTTGACGCTGACGATCGACTTCGTTTGCTCGGAAAGTATTATTCGTATTGGTATGCTCCGGAAGAGATCGCCGGCTATACTAAGGATTTCGTCCACAGGACAAATATTTGGCATTTTGGACATACACTGTTGGATATGACAACCATAATCTCTGAAGAACGGTACGTTGCAGAACCGGGATGCTTAGCCGATACGATGGGACGGCCGATAAATGGTGTTCACATCCCATACTACAGTGATCCACTGCCATGGCTGCGAAATCAATACAAGCCCTGGATTCCATCATACCTTCCGGATAGACTTCAAAGCGTCATCCGACAGTGTTTCCAGGAAGCTGCTTTACGTCCCACAGCAGCACAATTAAAAGGCGCCGATAACCCAAACGAGTCTTTGTTTCTGTGTTCCCATGCTATTCCGAGAAAATTTCTCCATTCGCATGTTTTACCGGAATTTTCCATTCGCCCAATGAGCAGCAGAGAGCTTGTCAAAATGCGAACCGGGAATATTTTGCTGTCAAATCCGGATACAACGGAGCCATCAGAAATGGTCAAGTATTTGTGGTGGACTGTTGTTCCAACTGATTTGTTAGCGGGCCCATTCCTGTTGCTGAAGTTGCGCAATTTAGATCGCGATATTCCCATGGCCATAACAATAACAAGCTCCGTTCTCTTGGATCAGCAGTTCTTTGCGCCCATTTCGGACGTACTATTGGAGCTCATTATCGCCGACATCCCAGAATTCAACTGTGAAGCACTCCAGGGTCTGCGTCTGTGCAATGTACTAACACTTCGGTTTGAAAACTGCTTCAAGGTCAAAATTTCCACAAATCACCTGATCGGCTTTATCAGGCTTATGAGCTTGGAGTTTCATAACAGTACCATTTCTGATTTTGAGATAATATCAGGGAACCATCTGTCAAGTCTGTACAATCTCGATCTGACCGGTAACACGAACTGGCCAGAGATCGTCGACAAAGATATCATCGACACATTGCGGGAATATGTTGAACGCCTTCTCGTCCATGATGCCTTTACAGCTATCCGTGCTCTGATTGAAAGTAGACGATATCTTATCATTAAGAAACAAAGTGGGAAGGTGTGGCGCTATGGCAGTGAGAAAGAAAGTTCCCCAAATCTGGGTCACCTGGATTTTCTACTTTAATGTCCATCACGCCCGCAGTTCCGTTACCCCGTCGACAAGCATCGATTTTCATTTATCTGAAAATTACTTTTTGTCCTAATGTCCTCCTTGTCTAGAGGCACGATGCAAACTGTCCGCGACTGACTTACCTGTCCAAACACACTCGGATCTGGTGACCCTATGTGCAAGAGCTCGGATCTGGCGACCCTATGTGCAAGTTTTTGATCCCGTCCCGACGTAGAATGCACGAAATAATTTCGCTTGAGGCTATTGTGCCGAAGTAGGAACAATTTGCGCCACAACAACTGTTAGGCTATTTTGCTGTGCTTCTTGTGTCTGACCCTTGCCCTGTTTGAATCAGCGCCGCCCTCTACCGGATATGTATCCTCAATTGAACACCATGTCCGTTAGCGGTTGATGTAACCGCCAACCGTTTAGAGTTGCTGTCCGAAACAGCCACTGCGAATTTTCAAGGTTGACGGTTACACGTGATTGTTAGGGCAAGCATCCACAGTTGACGGTTACATCAACTGCTAGTGTGTTTCGTACTAAATTTAACGTTTCAAAAAGACTGCGCTTTCGACTGAGTGTTGAGCACCTTATCTTGGAGTTACGACCACCATAAAGCTTCTAAAGTGCCATATCGGCATTAAGCTTTGCTCGGACAGTTACTGATAGTGAAAACTAACATAATGCGAAACAACGGATTTCTGCATAAGGCTATCAGTCAAACTTTTATTAGCTATGAATTTACAGCATTTGACACTGATAAGAGCTAGCTCGCAAACCAGATCCTCCGGTGAATATAATATTTACTATTTTCTATTCTATACTTTTGACGTCTCTTCAACAGTTAATCGTTTCGCCGTTTTGAATCCGTTAAAAGCAACGATGCCACATACAGGCGTAGAAATTTTCACTGATTGTATAAAGATAAACGGAGATTCGTATACCAAAACCAGAGAGCTTCATTCTGACATTACTTGTGAAATCGTACTATTTCATTGTGATGGTGCACGCGACCTGGCAGCAAAGCACTTTACAAGCGGACCTTATGATGTCAAGGAGGCAGAGAAGCTGTGCACTTTGGACCACCCAAATTTGATGCGTTACCATTTTGCCGGTGAACTACCAGGTGGTCAGACTGGAATCCTCAGAGAATTCAGCCCATGTAAGAAAACGTTTGCTCCATAATTTTGTTCTAATAATTTAAAAATGCACAAAAACTGCACTGGAAAAAGCTGCGGTTTTTTTACAAATTACTCAAAATCAGGATTTTTAATGGCCAAGCGGCATTATGCTGATGATACTTTCAAAGAAGAAAACAATAGTAGAAATGTAGTGTCCCTGCAATGGACGATGGCGGCCTCCTCTCGACTCTAGAAGTCTTAAAACAAACAGAATGCAGTATCGAAAAGTGTTAAACGGTAAGACGTGGAGGTTATAATGACGCTTTGCAAAGTATGCATGAACAAAAAACACTGGAATACGTCAGCGGTAGAGAACTTGTGCTTCAGCTACGATATTACTAGACGCTAACGTGAAAAAATTCACACCGAGTAATTATTACTAGGTGACTAATCCGTGGGCTAGCTTTTACTCCGTACACAACCTTTTTGCGCTACTTTTCATTCGGTTTCTAAATTAACCTCTAACACGGCGATGGCGCAGCCGCCCATGTATATGATGACTCCCATGACTCCAATTATATGAGCTTAGTGCAGTGGCTCAAGTGGCGTGGATAAACCGCTTTCGTCACTGATTTACGACGCCATTGCAAAACAACGGTTCAAGCTTTTTTAAAAATTTCACGTATCCTATAAAGAGTAAATCGTGCTTAATTGGATGAAGAAAAAAGCCGGAAAAATCGGTTTGAGGAATTTATTATATTGGGTGTTTCACTTGAACGACCATACGAGTAGCATCCGCTTTTTCATTTGAACTGATTAATAACGCCTTAGGGTAACCTGTCTTTTCTTAGACTAATGTCATATTATTTTAAATTTTTATTGTAATTCCGCAAAGTGCAGTAAATATTTATTTCTGTAGATGGATCTCTTGAGAGATATTTATTAACTGAAGGTCGAACGGAAACTATATCTCAGCTCGCTGCACTAACAAACGATATATTGCACGGCCTCGACTATCTACATAAACATGATATCATCCACGGATCCATCCATCCATCGAATATCATGTTATTCCCGACGCCATCCTTCTTTAGCGCGAAATTGTGTGACATGGAAAATTTCTCCAGGAAAGTTGCTGCTGTTAAAGCGGCGCAAGCTGGTTTTGACACAGAGTACACCAGGTGGTTCATGTCGCCGGAAATGCAGCTGTGCGGGGAGACAGCAAATCCCCTAAACATAACAACGAAAACGGACATTTGGAGTACTGGCCACGTTATCTTATATATGTTCATATTTGTACGACCGTTAATAAAGGCCAATCCAGAGCACCCCAAACGTTTCTTTTACAGGCCGTGGTATGAGTGGTCGAATCATCTCGTGCCGGACGTTATGCCATGGGAGATCTTCGATTTAATATTTTTCACAGCCAAACAGTATCCAGATGAACGACCGTCTGTTCAGGTGCTGCTTCAACAGGATGCGTGCCAAGTGAACTGGGGGACAGAACACAAACCTGTACAAAGACCTCAAGCCGATGTAACAGCCGGGGTGTCAACGTTTATCTTGCCGTCGCCTCAACAAAACGAAAATACCAAAAATGGAACGTTTGGACAGGTTACACGAGCGTGGGTTTTACCAGGAACACAACAATTACAACCGGAAAAGCTAACTGCAGTGCAACTGCAGCAACTTATGCAGAACGTAACGATAAATCATGCTGCAGTGCTCCAGTTAATCGACGTGCATTTTCAGAGTTTCTGTGGAGAAGTCTTAACATTCAGCGCCGTATACCCATCCGAGATAGGTAACAAATTTTGTTATTAATTATCTGTTTACTCACCAGGGAACATGAAGGTCCTCCCCCTTAAAAAAAATCTCATTTTTTGGAGAAAGAGTATAGGTATGTAGTTCTCTAAAAAAATATTTTCAACTGCTGTAATTCAATGGGCGTGGCCAAACGGAAATTAGAAGAACACATACGCACTATGTATTACCATGCACAGCGCAGGCTTTGTGCATAGCAGTCACTGCAGTAGGCCATCAGCATGGACTCGGGCAGCTGCACCGAGGCAAGTGAAACCGCGTGCGGTCGTCCCCGCCATCGTGTTCAAATTGCAAATTTTCAAAAATTGTTATTTCTGGATTTGGTTGTTATTTACTGTGTTTACTAATTAGTAAAGAAAATTTTCCGCATTTTTTACACATACTGTAATATTCACTGTAATATGGACTGCTATGCATAAAGCATGCGCTGTGCATGGTAATACATAGTGCGTACGTGGTATTGCGTACTCGTTTAATATGTTTGGCCACGCCCATCTTAATTACAGCAGCTGAAAATAATTTTTTAAAGGAACTACATACTTATACTATCTTTCTCCAAAAAATGAGATTTTTGTTAAGGGGGAGGACCCCTATGTTCCCTGGTCCGTACTGTAGTGCAAAGTAAATTCCGCATCATTTCGTAAAGCGTGTTAACGAAATCACACGAAATGTTCTTGCCGGTATCGAGGTAATTACAGAACTGTGCAGCTGCGGTGTAATTACTAACTAATGAATAATTACTTGCATTAATTTTGTGTATTTCCTCTTTGCGCGTGAAGTGGCTCACTAAGTTTAAAAGCATTTTCACGTTTAGCTTATTTTCGTTCACTGGTAGCGTCCACATCACTCAGATATGCCGTACTCTGAAAATATTATATGTTTCACTAGACTGTAGTACGCTTATCTTTCATTTGCCCTTTCTTTTAACAGAAGATACAAACTTGACAACACATATGGAGACCATGATGCTTTCTTGGACAGAAATACGGACCTATTGCCTGGATATCTTGGAAGGGTTACATTACTTAGAAAAGTCGAAAATTATTAGCGAGCCAGTTTCGATTCAATGCATTCGCTTGTGCAATCAGCACCGCTGCGGTATATACCAGAAAGCTAAAATTCTACTGGCGCCTCCGCTTCTCAACCTCGTTGGGGCGGAAGCTCGTTTGGAACTGCTTGGGCGCTACGCTTCCTATTGGTTCGCTCCTGAAGAACTGACCGGATATTCCAACAACTTGCTACCTAAGACAAACATCTGGCACTTTGGGCAGATTCTGTTGGTCATGGTTAAGAAAGAAAAGGGCCGCTGTCTTGTACGAAGTGACAGTAGCAGGCAAATTACTGGCGAGATGTCTGAGAATCCAATTAAAATCAGCGATATCGCCAACCCTCTGCCACTGTTGCAAGCCGGCTATCAACCACAAATTCCCCCGTACTTACCTGCTAAAGTGCAAAACGTTCTCCAAGAATGCTTTCAAGCGGCTCGGCAACGGCCCACTGCTGCTAGGCTGATGGAACCGGCCACTTCCTTGTTTACGACCGCGGACAAAATAGCGCAAAAGATAATCGCACGTACTCTGCCACAGTTTACTATGGAAGACGTGACAACCGATGAAACTGCGGCATGGGCCGGCCCAGAAAATTTCCCAGTACTGGAAAGACTCGGCTACCCCAAAGAGGAATCATTCCCCAACCACCTGATCAGTAAACTTATTCTTGAAGTGCCCGCGGGAATTAAGAAAAACGTTAATCTGCTGCTAAACCTGCGCAACGCAGACCGTGATTATCCCGTCGCGATAATAATTAGGCAACCGACAGACTTGTCTACGAGTTTGTTTTCATCCATCTCAGATCTCGTTATTGAATTAATTATTATGAGTATCTCGAACTTCAATGGTGCAGATCTGAGAGAATTGCAGCTGTACAACGTATTAACGCTTCGCTTCACCAACTGCCAAGATATTGTGATTTCTCGTGGGGATCTTGACGGGTTTAGTAAACTGCGAAGCCTGGAGTTCAACAACAGCACACTCAAATCGTTCGCTGTTTCCGCTCTGGATGCGCTTCCCAACATGTACAACCTGGACCTTACTGGCAATTTGTGCAGACAGCCGAGTGAAGAAATCTGCGACTATATTGAACGACTTCTCACCGATAAACGTTTCCGAGAACTTCGTGATTTCATTAGCAGAAGGCGTTTCTTAATTGATTCCCAACCGCAGGGTGCTTTATGGCAGTACCAAGGCCACGTTAGTGCTCGAATTTTTGGGCATTTTAATTTTTTGTTTTAACTGATTTGCGAATAAGGTAGGCTTTGCGAGGCTGTCATGCTCTTTCAGATATTCAGATACGTGCGTTAGTTTGGGGCTGCAACAACTGCCGTTATTTTTCCGGGGCAAAAAAGATTTTAATAGGTACCTAGTTATTTGCAGAATGAATAAAGTTTGATTTGTCTAACTGGTGAATTTTCTCAAAAGTATCATTACTAAAATGGGTTATCTGTACGTATAGTCTAATGTGCTCTGTCAGTGATAGAGCTAATCAAGCTACCGAAAGGGTATTCCGAATTACGTAGGCATCATTATCAGAAAAAATATTTTGATAGAATTTGTCTGTGCGAAATGTTGCAGCAGCCCAATTCAACTTGTAGCCTTCGACTGAGAAAATTTATAACGGAGGCTTTTGTGAGCAAGCAAATGGTTTCGCCGGTTCGAGGCAAAAGTGTTTTATGGACGACTTATCCGTCCGGGCGTTCGTGGCGGTAAACAGGGAGTCCAGCGCGCAACTTGGCTAGTGTTTTCTTCGTCCAAAGCTGTTTGCGGTGTATGCGCTCTTTTCCCACTTCACGGGATATTGTTATATTTATGATCAACACCATGGCGGTGTCACTAAGCAATTGGTATTTATCATTAATAACATTATTTTGGGACTGTTAGTGCAGTACCAGTTTTAGTCTTCGAACTTCGCTAATAAATACGGTGGTACAGTACACGACGAGGTTTGTCTGCCAATGTCTGACAATATCAGATCCTATGAACGCAACAAACCAATGTGAAGAAATGTGATGAATACGTTATCTTCTTCTACGTGATACCTTATCAATTATTACAATTCAGTTAGCGAGGCGCGCTCGCCTTTTCGGCACTGTGGATGATAAGGAAAAATTGAAGAATTGAACGACGGTATTCAGCGAACGGTGATATAGCAATAGCCATAAAGATTAGCAATTACATTAACATGTTTCTTAACGCTCTCATTTCTAGTAATAGCTCGATAAAAATTATTTCAGAAGCGGAAGCCATTATGCGAAATTGTATACAACATAACTGTCAGATAAGATTACAACTTGCCGCTGATGAAGCAACTCCCTACTGACATTTCACAGCGCATGTTTGCTTATTTGCTTGTTCGACAATAATACTTGCAAGTGGCAACTACTGCTTTATTTGAGATTTATTTAGAATGAGCGAGGAACGTAATGTTTGTGTCCAGTTAGAGGAACGTATAGGATTTGGCAACTACGCGGAGGTATACCGAGCTATACTAATTGACACCGATGAAACGGTAGTGGTGAAAATTCCAATCTTCAGCGAAAAAGATGCGTCCAAGATTCCGGATCGTATCAAGGAGCTTGAATTAACCTACAAAGTGTTTAGCAGTTTTCAGCATCTGAATATTGTTCGCCACCTTTATCATCAGCACACTCTTGATCGAGTATCTTCCGAAACTACTGACGCTCTCATCGAAATGCCGAAATTTCAGATTATCATGGAATACTGTTCAGGTTAGGTCGTTTTCATTCATTTGTTCTGGCTAATGATAATAACGGCACAAAATGCAGACTGTTTTGCCACGCAAGAAGTTAGATTACGCAAATTTAACAAGTTTCTCTCACATCTACCCATAAAAAGCAGTGATTGCTCCCTTGGTCTGTTCATGTTCAGCCTGTTGTAGAACCGATGTTTCACATACAGGTGGGAACCTCAGCGACTACGTTGCGCGCAACAACCTAAGCCCGCCTTTATTGCAGAGATGGATATCACAACTCCTTAACGGTCTCACGTATCTCCATGATAAAAAGATTGTACATCGTGATATAAAGGGCGCCAATGTTTTCTTGTCTAATACAAGCCCCGAAACATGCAACCTGAAAATTGGAGACATAGGTGACGTAAAGCAGATTAAGGAAGAACGTACCGGTACCAATGAGGTTTCGGGCGAACATGGCACATGCCGCTTTATGTCACCGGAAATGCTGCGGGTGGAAGTGGCCAATGTTGGACGCCGAACGGATATCTGGAGTCTGGGTTGTGTGATCATTCAGATGATCACAGGTAACATTCCTCTCTTCCATAGAGGAGATAATTTACTTTCGTCCGAGGTTTCCATTCATTACTTCATAATGGACGGAGGCTCTCCGACCATACCAACTGACCTACCTCCTGTTTTGGACAATTTTATAAGGCAGTGTCTGACGTGGGAAGCGGACAAACGACCACGCTCACGCGATTTACACGGTGATCCTCTTTTGTCGGCTACTAATGCTGCAGAGTGGAGACTCCCGAGAAAGAGCTGAAATAGAAAGATAGAAATCACTAAAATTTCTGCTTTAAACAGTCTTTGTCTTATTATTATTCATGTCATTACTGCTTCTTTTATTAAACCTGTTTACACTATCTGCGTCACATCGACATGGTAGAAGAAGTTTTTGTGACCGCTCCACCATATCAACCTACGCACTCCGCATCAGTTTATATGATATTATTATTATATAGTTTTATGTCCGCCGCTGTTGTACTGCATATTAAACGTCACGGTTATACTGCATATTGTAGTGTATGAACCGCTTCATACTTACTTTAATGGAATCTGCTGTAATGTCAAACATATCAATTGTTCCTAGCGAAGAAGCCGGCGCGTTGATTCCGGCTATCTGGGTTAAAAACCGTCGACAAGTGCGCGGCATGCGCAAAATCAATGCGAAGACGTGACTTCGAGCTTCCCGTGTGCAGTTCTGGCCGGTCCCATTAAGTGATCTTTCTGGCCCAGTTACATTTAAAAGTACCTAATCTTGGCGCTTGTTCACTGATATTGCAGTTATCTCCTTTTTTACTTTGCAAATCTTTGCACTATGTTTGTTCATTGTCGGGCCATTGCTGAGCAGCTTAAAGGATGAATATCGAGGTCAGATTCACTCGCTGTCAAGTTTTATTGACGTTATTTACTGCTTCTCCCCAAATTCATGACGTTTAGCGCCAGATTGTTTCGGCCACAAACATAGCTTGCGAAGTAGCCGCAAGGCCCGCGCGCTTAGCAATATACAGATACTGCATAATAATTTATTTGTATACCGTTTGTTGTTTATTACTACACTTTCACCTCGAACTGTAAATTTTGCTTGCTTTGTCTTTACATTACAGAAGACCTTCTTCTGTGCGAGTACGGGATGCATCGCAACGGAACAGGCGGTTGTGTCAACTGCGAATGTCTCCGAGCGATGACACTAATTCCGCCCGAAAAGAACACAAGCAACGTGGACTATGACAGCGTGCTGTCGTGCGATGCGTATTCTGGACAATGCGACTGTAGAAGCAACTACGTCGGTCGAACCTGCGACCAGTGCCCCCGGATACGTACAATAACACTGTTTTCAGCAGCGCCAGTGGTTATTGCATGCCATGTCATTGTAATCGGCAAATGGTGCGACAGGTGCCAGATCAGCTTACAAGAAAGCTTTGCACGGCGCGACCAACCGAATGCTTTTGTTGATTTATTCAAGAATTTTTGGTTAATACCAAAAACTTTATTATATAATAAAAATGCATTTTTTAAAAAAAAATTGCTGGTGCGTACTGCTTTTAGGATGATTACGGTTTTCCTCGGGCAGACAAGCAGGTCCTGAGACTTCCGCAGCGCTTACCAGTTCTTGAAATGACATGGATTTATCTCGGAAATCTGTTTATCAAGCATTACTAGTAAAATTATTATTAAGCGATGCAAAGCATATGGAATAAACATCGAAACGCAAAAATTTAGCCCCTGTCAGCAGGGAACGCGCAGAGATCACGAAAATAAGAACCTTTATTGTGGAACAACGATAAACTGAACCAACAAACAGCAAAACACCAATCTGGCGCGCTGATGAGCTATTGAATGGTGTTCGAGAAATAATTAATGTTGAGTTTTCTGTTTCACGACCTATGATATCGTTGCAGTCTGCTTAGGCGCTGCTCGCATGAGCTCGTTTTGAATAAACGCTATGAGTACTCCTGTTCTAGTAGAGGTAGGGGCCGTAGAGCTTTCCCTTCCTGCTAACTGAACAGGAATGAGAAAAAGAATACCTCCATCAGCAAAAACTGATTTCCTGAAACTCAACAAAAACTGAAAAAGATTTTCTTTCCTGCTGATTGGGCAGGAAAGAGCTATTATTAACCGATTTATTACTACTGAGCTTGAAATGTGGCCATGTTGAAACGCTCCTCACGATGAAACAAACAACGCTTGTTTCTTACATTGCGCACTATGCAGTGCCGGCATAAGCGGACACGTTTTAGGAACGGAGATTTTCCGGAAAGGTTATGTGAACTAATAAGCACATTATACAAGTGCGTTAAACGGGTCTTTGCAAACCAGCAAAATAAGCAAATTATACATGTGTCGATGCACAAATAATTATTTATGGCGCAGCATTAAGATTACAGCCGTTTGTAACTTTGTGTATGTGCCGTTAAACACCTGCTTGAATGGAATGTGGGTTTTTTTATAGCGTCAAAAGGGCACACTCCAATTTCCGTCAGATAAGTAATGGACGTACTTTTCACGGTAATGACACCAATAATATTACTTACATAATGATCTGCTCGTGGACACTCATACTAAGAGAATTCAGAAAAAGTGGCTGGCAGTCGGCATTGATGCAGGAAACACCAACTCACAGAGTTTGTGTGCGTCCATATCTGCTGAAGACGGCATGCGTTTTGATAATATAACGGGTAAAACAATTGTTTCTTGCAGTGTCAGTGTCACCATGTATGTCTTTTTCGAGTGCATTTTACGATGAACAGGTGTACAACAGTATAAAGGATATTATTTTCGTGGTTTTACAACTAAACTGTCAGCTACGATAGACTGCGCTACGCAGAACCTTGTTACTGCTACCATTTCGAGTGGTGTGACGAACGGTGCGTGCTGCATCGTTTGCCCACCAGGAATGCGCTACAGTGTGCGGAATGGAATTTTCGCATCGTTTGTGCAGCCGTTTCATTCTTTGCCACGAGCACAACTGTCATCGAAATTTGTAAACTGCTCCGTGTCTTCTGGGGGTCTTTGTGCAACTGTATTACTGACCAAGCCGACTAAAGTGTGGGGTTCGAAGCTTAAGCTAGATGCGGTGGGTTTTTATTATTGGTTTGAATCTCAAATATGTAACAGAAGCCCAACGGATTTCGTGTTCGTATCCAAGCATACTCACTGGAGTTTGGCGGAATATTTGGACGACCATTATCAGCTGCTCAAGAAGACGCGCTGAACATGCCATTTAAGAACCTTTTGGCTCTTGCGTGCCACTAGCAGGTTGATTGGTGGTAGGGGTAACGATCACGTCGCTGTCGGCTTTTGTTGTGCATTGATTACCTGAAAAGACCAGTATTTCCAGCCAGTCTTCTGTCATTTGTGCCGGTCATCGCCTCCAACATATTCTGTAGTCAAATGAGTTGCATACAATGGCGTTTGTACCGTTTCGTGCGCTAACTATCACATTGTGGAGTTAAACAAAACTGGATTCCAGAAAACTTAAAAGCAGCAGGTGTACGTTACAAGTGTTAAACGTCTAATTTTGGACTGACCTGAAATTGTTATTTGGCCTGATCGTCAAGAATTTCCTTAATGCTTTCTTTTCCCATGACTTCCCGACCGGATATTGCGCGTACAAACGGCAGCATAATATATAGATCACTGTAGTTGTTGATTGCCAACGCTCGCATTTTCAGATTGAACCTGAATTAAGCGGCAATAAGCGGCGACTCTGAGCGATAAATGTACCTGTAATTTCACCAAACCAACAAGGGAATTAATTTTTCTTAATAATCTAGTTTTCTAAATATGTATTATTATTTTTCTCTCTATTAATCTACAAGAAACAGCCTCGGCTTCGCCTCCGCGTTTCTTGTGGTCCCCAGTTTACGGCCGGTTTATTCATACGATTTCGATCAGCTGTGTAGTTAACATCTTATTCCTTCAGCAAAACAAAACGGTCCGAAAGTAGCGCTAAAACGTAGATAGGATAATAAATGAATTTACGGCTTTTGTGCACTCAGATGCATTCACTTTGACTGTGACTTTGACTTTGACTTTCAGATGCATTCACTGTTAAATTTTCCATCCCGACTCTGAGTCTACGAGGTAGAAAATTTCAACGTAAAGAAGGCTTGCAAAAGATGCTGGTGGTAGTTCGGTCATTCCATCACCTAGCGGGCTGTGTGCTTTGGAGAGTAGTGGTATTTCGATCACTCGTTCACCAAGCGGGCTGTGTGCTCTGGACAGTAGCGGTGACCGAAGTGTCACTCGTCCACACAGCCCACGTGAACGTTTGCTCTGGAGAGTAGCGGTATTTCGGTCACTCGTTCACCAAGCGGGCTGTGTGCTCTGGACAGTAGCGGCACTTCGGTCACTCGTTTACCTGGCGGGCTGTGCTCTGGACCGCAGCGGTGACCGAAGTGTCACTCGTCCACACACAGCCCACGTGAACGTTTGCTCTGGAGAGTAGCGGTATTTCGGTCACTCGTTCACCAAGCGGGCTGTGTGCTCTGGACAGTAGCGGCACTTCGGTCACTCGTTTACCTGGCGGGCTGTGCTCTGGACCGCAGCGGTGACCGAAGTGTCACTCGTCCACACACAGCCCACGTGAACGTTTGCTCTGGAGAGTAGCGGTATTTCGGTCACTCGTTCACCAAGCGGGCTGTGTGCTCTGGACAGTAGCGGCACTTCGGTCACTCGTTTACCTGGCGGGCTGTGCTCTGGACCGCAGCGGTGACCGAAGTGTCACTCGTCCACACACAGCACACGTGAACGTGTGCTCTGGAGAGTAGCGGTATTTCGGTCACTCGTTCACCAAGCGGGCTGTGTGCTCTGGACCGCAGCGGTGACCGAAGTGTCGCTCGTCCACACACAGCCCGCGTGAACGTGTGCTCTGGAGAGTAGCGGTATTTAGGTCACTCGTTCACCAAGCGGGCTGTGTGCTCTGGACAGTAGCGGTAGTTCGGTTTGTACCCAGACAATGGAAACGGTTTTTGCTGATTCTATACGGGAAAGCTGCGTTCGTTTATCCCTTTTTTTTGTAATAGTAGAGATCTCAAATGTAGGTGCCGTATTACTATTCCGTATTATACGGAATAATTTACGGACTGTATATGCTGATTAATTACTTACTGTTCTTAGTTTTGCTCGGACTGCAATGAAAGGTCAGCCCGTGTGAACGATTGCGATGGTCAGTTTCTTTTACAGCTGCCTACTAGTGGCTTTTAACGAGCGTTCTTATTCTTAAGTCATGGTTTGAGCGTTTATAATTGTTAACGATTTATTGAAACGAAGCCATCCACTAGCAGCATCGTTTTGTTACTGCTAATATTATTGATTTTTCTAGTTTTGTAGGAGTAAAAGTTTAAATCTTTTTAAATTGCTGGTCTAAAAAGGTACCAGTTTAATTCTACTGATTTTTTCACCATGCAACCGGACTTTGAAATTATTTTCAAGGTCACCTTGAGCTTTTAGCTCTACCGGCACCGGCACGGGAGCACGGGAGCCAGAGGGAATAATTTTTGAAACAAAATGCATGTGACACAGTTTCCAGACATGCGGAATCGAATGGCGTTATCAGCTTTTCGATTAATTTTTTGGTTTGTTCTGACCAGATCGTACGGGGTTTTCCGTTGTAATATAGATCTTTACCTTGATACTCTGTAGTAATCATATGTTTTAATTTGTTTTACTTTTATTTCTGAGAAGTTGGCTAAACCGACCCGCGCCTGACCTCGGACTTGGACTCAGACATAAGCAGATATTTTTTTTGACATCATAATTATTAGGAATTCGTGATTTGCTGCGGAGTGGCAGACAGCCGCCATGCTCCGCACGCCAGTACCCACGGGAATTTCGTAGTGCGTCGAAAGAGGCACCGTGCATACGCTACGTAACACGCGAAGATGGTTGCACATTAGACGTTCTGTACAGGTAAAACCATGTACAGGTTTTAATTATAATACATCGCCGATTCGCCACACGATTTATAAAGCACATTACACTTTTTTATCGAGCATGTCCTCATCTATTCGTTGAGGTTTGCTTTCTGTTTATTTGCAATAATTGTCGCAGTAACAAACATCATGTTTTGACTTTTGCGGACGCGTTGTATAAAAGTGACATCGAATGGCCGTGTTCCTCTGGTTCTACGATGACTTCTCTTCGTCTTTTAGGCATCTGGCTTCCAACCGCCCCGAGGCAGCGTGTTTCTGCAAATCAGAAATTAGGAAAACTCAATTACTCACCCAGGGTCAAAGTACAGTAGCGCCGACGCAGCTTTTCTTCAGTGGAGTTTGATAAGTTTCGTTCTTGTCTTTTGCCTCGTGCTTGCGGTACGTGACTGTTTAGTTTTGTCTGTCAATAAAGGCTGACGAAAGTTCCATTGCACCCGTTCATGAACAACAAGATTCTGTCTCTTTTCTGATGTTGTTTGGGTTTACGGAATACACCTGTTTCTGGGTTGCTGAAGGTTCACTTCTGCCTCCAAATTGTCAAGAATGCAACTGTACGAAACGAACGACCTGTATGAGCACGGAATGCGGTGGATGTGGAGATTGACACGCGGGTGCAGCACGGTTACGTCAATGTGGACCCAAAAAAAGTTGTATAGGAAGTGTGCCATAATACTTACTACAACACTACACAAAACTTTAGTGGCTACTAAAGACTACATGGACTACGGGTGGCTACACAAACTACAGATACTACAAAAGAGTTTAGCGGCTACAAATAAGGGTCGGATAAGACTACATGGAACTACTGGTGGCTACACCAACTACAGATGCTTCACAAAACGTCAGCGGCTACATGAGACAAAATGGAATACTGGTTACTGAAAAGACTAGAGGTTGCGACGAAGGCTACATTTGACTACGGTGGCCAACGGGACTACAATCCAAGAATGTTGATCCAAAAAAATAACCATATACGGATTGTGCCATAGGTGTTAAAGAGTGTTCGGCTAAAGGTCAACGTTTTGCTGCGCGATACATCGTACATGTGCTTGTGAAGTACGTGAGACCGCGATGTCGCACATTTCGCATATAGTATAATAGCTGGGTCGGCCAACTACTGTAATACTGTAGTGTTTTGTAAGAGCCTAACAACGTTGCAGTATTTCTGAGAGTTTGTCTGTATGTTTTCTTTTACATACAGTAACATACAGTAATTAGTCTGTCATCAGTCAATCTTAAACGTATTGGATGCTTTACTGCTGTTGGTAAAAACGCAAAAAAAGACCAGACACGCATGAACCATGCTTGTTGCCTGAACTTTCATGCAAAGAACTACAACGACCCTTATTGTAACGAGTACAGCAAAAGTGAACAGTAGTTATCTGATGCTCCAAGATGATCGAAAATAAATTCAAATAGCTTAACGGATCTTGTGTGGCAGTGTAATGCTACTTTACAAATGAAGTACAGTAGAAAAAAGAAAAAGAAAGCTTTAATATTGAAAAAAATAGGAAACGCGCTTACAGCTGGCAGTGATTACTGTTAAGATAAGGCTGTAGAATCCTCATTGGCACTGGGTGCCTGGCGAATTTGTGTTCGACGCTTTGCAAAGCCGCATTTCGCCTCATTGGCATAACATTCACCTAAACATGAGTGAACGATTCATAGCAGCAGCACCCGCTAGCATAAGATTGTTCTGCATAATTCTGTGAGTGTGAAATGGTGTTGGTGAATTTCCTGCAAAGAAATAAGTGTTTTTTTGTTAGTAAATCTTCTATGCAAAAACTACAAAGTACGCGCACGCTTGCGTGGATTGTGCAATGAGTCACTGACCTATGCCAATATAAGTCGGCTCTTCCGGTGATAGCGCTGCAGCCGCTGCTGCCTTAATTATTACCAGTTGATGACTCAGCAAATGCTTTGCTTTTGGTCGCTCATTGGCATGTGGTCGTAAGCACTGGCTTAGAAAATCTTCGGCGGCCTTCAAGAACAGCTTGTCATCGTTACAGTTCTTCCTCCCGAATTTTTTTTCGTACCACGGTTTCTCGCCGGCCATGAGTGCGGCTTGTATTTCGACGGGTCGCAAGAGATGTGCTAAATTGCCGCTAGTTTCCAGACGACAAAAGCGAGGAGGATGTCCCTGCAGCATCTCCAGTAGGACACACCCGAGCGACCAGATATCATATGCTCGGCCGATGCTACCAAACTCACGGCGGAATGCTTCAGGCGGCATATAAGTTATCGTTCCGTCTCCACCTTGCACTTCATACGTAGCCGTCGTGGAAGCGGCCAGCTCTACCATCGATCCAAAATCGGCAATTTTTACTGTTCCATACGTGGAGAATAATATATTTTGCCCTTTCAAGTCGCGATGGAGTATTTTATTTTTGTGGAGATAACAAAGTCCCTTCAGAATTCCTCGAAAATCTTCAACGATATCCGCCTGCTTGTAGCGTTTGCGCTGCAGGCTTAATTGTTGGTTTTTCTGATTTAAATTACCGCCTGCAAAAATGATAACCATAATCCTCCAATAAGACGTTTGCTCAATAGTTATATAGCACTTCCCTGTACGGTCCTTCAAGTGGACGGCTATAGTATGTGAATGAGCGACGGTTGTTTATATTGACCACAAAAAAAATAAATTCCAAAACCCGATTTTCGTTCGCTTTTTTTCTTCATTTGATTAAACACGATATCCCTTTTATAGATTAATTGAAATTTTAAGAAAGCTGGAACAGTTTCGTGCAATTGTGCCTTAAAGATATCGGCGGCAAAAGCGCTACACCTAGAAAAATGTGGTCACTGCCATACATAATACCCGTAAAGCTACCGTCTGACTGCCAAAACTTGTACGAAAGTGGAAATGCGTATTTAACATTTACTTGATAGTACAGCAAGCGTGCAGCTAATCATTTAACGACAAACGGACACTTATATTTTCTTAATTCTCGGCCAGTTAATACACTGGAGTGACAAACGCTCCCTGAGGCGTAATAAATGCGACTGAATCCGATTTTATTCCTAAATAGCAAAATTACTGTCTTTTTAATTTTTATTAAGCTAAAACGAATGAAGCAGCTTCTGATATTGGGACGTGCTTTGTATAACCCATTGGCACATATAGGGGGAAAAACAATTCTAGCCGAACCAGTCCCTTGTACTTTTGATGTGAGCCAGCTGGTGCTTTACGTTGTGGCTAGACAGTGTTTTATGTAAAGCGCTGCTACTAAGGTTGTGTGGCATTGACGGTACATGTGGTATTACCTGCACCGGGCTATATTTTTTAAGTGCAGTTATAACCTGTTTACCTTCAGATGTACGAGTACTGCTTATTAATTTTGTTACCAGTACCTGTAATTTTAATAGCGGCGGTGTACATAAAACGCTGTCTAGCCACAAGGTGAACCGCCAGCTGGCTCACATCAGGAGTACAAAGGACTGTTTCGGCTAGACTTTATTTTTTCCCTTGTATAATCCTTCTTATGCGCGCTAAGAAACCGGTTGGGAACCGAAGGGCTCGTTGTAAAACAAAATATGATCATAAACGTTACAGGGTCTTATTTTTTGTCGTGATGTTTATGCACCTACCTTGGCAGCACTCCATTAGAACTCGTAGCTCGGGAAAGCTGTCAAAATAGACAATGTCCACATAAAAATAGTTAAGGACATTCTCATGGGCTTTCTGGTTGAGTCGTAAAATTGACTTGAATTCCTTGATGCCCTGCTTTAGGATGCGGTCGTTGCAGGCGCTGCCTAGTGCAATGCATTTAACGGCGTACACGGTTCTATCGGTTTTAGAGGTGGCTTGAAATACTCCGCGGCTTAAACCTCCCTGCCCGATTTTAGTTCCCATAGCGTACTGGAAAGGAGGTCGGTACTTGGCGACATCAAAGTGATTGATTAAGTGCATACAAGTTTGTCCGTCTACGTTTGCGGCCATGGTACTTGTCATGTAAGCCTGGTGCTGATAACCGGATTGTGGAGGTTTACACACGTCGGCAAAAAGAAACGACCAAAGGTTTATTCTGAGCAGACAGAGACTGATAAAGAAAAATTAATACAAATATATCAAATGAAACAATTTTATGGGCATAAATGAACTCGCAATCGGCCAGAACATACAGCGACACTAATTTAAATCACCACAAAATATTTAGATATTTTGGTGATCCTTTTTTTACACAGTAGGGTTGCTGCTCAATGTCTTCGTAAACAAGAATACATACAACTATCGTTTTGTGGCAAGCGTAATGAAAGCACTAGCAATTGCCCAGAGCATTTCTCGGCCTACTTTTGGACCGCAGCTCCATTGTACCGGCAATAAATAACGTCTCAAGTTCCGGCTTGGTAGGTGTTTTGCCAGCTGAATGTTGCTGCTGATGCAGTTAGGGGTCTTTTGTATGATGCACCGTGTTTTGACTACTAATCAATAATCTAATAGTCAATGATTATGGATTACTAATCAGTGATTAGCACTATGGTGAATCACACGAGATTAGTCGGAGCCGTGCGCCGAGGCACAATGCAGCTCTTACAGCAATTTCTGCTTTGCCATGGGTTATGATACCGATATTCTTGGTCTTGCGGTGTGCCCAACCGGCATCAGTCGCAACAGCGGCATCAGGTAGCCCAGTCGTTTGCATTTAAAAATAGTTATTTTTAATCACTAGTACTAATTACTACACTTTTGAACTGTAAATTCCACTCGCTTCGTCCTCCACCTGTACTTTACAGAAGACCTTCCTTTGTGCGAATACGGAATGTATCGCAACGGAACATACGGCTGCGTCAACTGCGACTGTCTCCGAACTAGGACACTTATTCCGTCCGAAAAGAACACAAGCAAATGGACTATGACAGAGTGCTGCCTTGTGACGCGTGTTCCGGACAGTGCGATTGCACAAGTAACTACGTTGGCCGAACATGTGGCCAGTGTCCACCAGACACATACAACAGCACTTCAGAAATGTTCAGCACCAGTAGGGTCTGCATAGCATGCAGTTTTAATCGTGAAGTGGGTAGAAACACTACTTCCAATGCTTTCACGGCATCGCAAAAATCCTGCATGCGATGCGATGCAGTATTTTTATTTTACCATGGCACACGAGCCTTAATTTTAGACTTTTAGTTAAACGTTGTGGATTTCTAACTCTGGACTATCACTGTTTGTGTTCTCGTACCATCCTTAGCACGAGTAGTATACTGGGATTTGCAAATTTGCAGAGCTGTAGTAACACTGGAATGTGAATGTCTATCTCTTCGTGATTACGTGTTAGATTTTTATAAAGCTGAACTAATCCGTTAAGAAGAACCGAAACATTTCGCTGTTGATTACTGACCCGTATCTGTATTTTAATGACCTGCAAAGCAGAAAACCGGCATGGCCGGAATGGCGCTACGGAGTAAAAACATGGATGTCATTTTGAAGAAAGGGATAATGTTACCAAGTATGGGTTGTCCACCCAAGGAAAAGCATACTAAAATTAACAATGATACGGACACTCATACCACTTTCACTTTATTTGCGCGAGATATTGTTTAGTAATTTGTTTGACATGATTCACAAACCATTGATTAAACCAGAAACTTTTTATGTTTGTGTATGCATTTGAAAAATAAACTTGTGTGTTAATTTATGCTCCAGTTTGTGCAAAATGAAATTTTGTGCTTTTTTATGAATTTGTTTATTTATTCAGAATGAACTTTTCTGTATATTCTGCATGAGTTTATACATTTGTGCAGAAAAATATTTTGTATTTATTTATGCACAAATTTTGCATTTATGCGTTTATGCATTTACACAAAATTATCCTTTCCCATTTATTTATGCACGAATTTAGATATGCAGTTAGATATGGCCGGTTCGTGAGCGGAGTTTATATATGCGGCAATTAACAACCACACATTTTGCTTTTTATGTACACACATTCACCAAAATTATTCGTTCAACGTTGACGACATAACAGTCGTGTTTCACCAGCCAATTAGCAACCAACCCGCTTGTTATATACCCAGTATAACAGAACGTAAGAAGACCACAGTAGGCACCGGTAGACGTGATAACTGTTATGCGTTGTGCAGCACCAAGCGGAAAACAAGCCCAGTATTACCCACAACCTTGTGCACCAATATTATTTTACTTACTGCAATCATGGTACCTGCTTGTCTTGTTTAGAAATGGCTTATCGTGTATGGTGCATGAACAGTACTCCCGTTCGAGAGAGCAAGCCAAATCTGCGTGGCAGATTTGGCAGTTTATCGTTGCGACCCAATCGGTCGTTTTTCTAAACTGTGGAGCAACATTGTATCCGCCCGGATCCGAAGACCGAAGGACAAGCGTCTTGCGAAGCCGCAGTCGACCATCGCCTGTGTCCGGCGCTAAAACCACCCAGCGAAGCCATCGCTCGCAGGTTCTCTCATATGGATATATTTGACATTTCCCTGTGCTCAACTTAAGTCCAAAAATAGCAGCCGGTTTGCCAGCTGTACAATATATGCTCCAACTGATTCCAATTGCACGGCCAATGACTAAGCTGGCCTACGATTTCGAAAAAGCGTGCAATCTGACGCATAATCAACAGTGATTTGTTTCTGTATTGAATAAGCTGAACACTGTAGAGTGTAGACCGGTGGTGAATGTTGTTGCAGCCTATGCAAGCAATGAAAAGCATTGAGTCCGGGATGACTTCCCTTGGGTCCGAAAGAGTGTCATCGTTGATCTCCAAAAACGGACTAATACCAGCTGTGAGGAAAACAGGGTTCCCAGATGTTGGATAAACGGGTTGAGGGCACTGACTGACGCAGCGCTGCTGAAGCGTGCCTTAACAGCAGCCACTCGCCACGTTATCCTGCGGTGGCAGCTGGACTGTAGTCTGCCAGAGCCGGGAATGGTCATACGTCAGCGCGATGACGATCTGGACACGCGCATTTACGGATTCGGTTGGTCTGGAAAGTGTTGTACGGATTCTTTGGGGCAGACAGCGCCTTTACAGCCAACCTATCAGCGCAGTGACGTTGCAAAATATTATACTCTACACTAATAACATCATGGTGATTCCCAATGCTTTTGACCGGGTGCATTGCGATTGCGTCCAGATTAACTACCATGTTCAGCCACGCTCCGTAGATTAAAATCCCCGGCCAGTTCTCTGCGCATTGAAGTCGATCAGAAAACCATCGCCAGAGAGGAGATTGATCCCTTCCATGGTTTTGGTTTGCACGAGATAACGTTCCGTTACCTCGTGCAAATCTCTTCATACTCTTCAAACTTCATACCAGGTCCGCTGTCGCCAGAAGAGATAATTGCAGTTAAAAGTGAAAAAGGAAAAATCGGCTCGACAGCCAGTCCACTCCACGACTTCACTCTTGGTAACCGGCATATATAGACCGGAAGCAAACTCTCGCATGGATCCATATTGTTAGCAGCAGCAGTAAACTTGGAATTTGAGATTTCCACTGATTACACCTTCCTGTGGGGTCTAATCTCAGACTGGGCCAAGATTCGTTGCACACACAACATACTTTCCATTTCAATGCCGCCACGTGGTTACATAAAAGCAATAGCCTTGCTTGTCCAGCAGTTGCCCGTCTGTTCAGGAGATGCTGTATGCGTGACCTTTCAATGTGAAATCCCTGCTGATTTCCAATAAAACGTTGACATGACATCGTTCTTACGGGAACATGATCGTGCTGTTCTTCCCCGTTTCTTTGCGGTCCCACGATCGGGAGACAGATGAGCCTTTCGTTTGGGAGCCATTGTAAATCAGTATGCAGTGGAAACTTTCGACTTTTTATTTTAGTAAGCAACTACACTTATTTTAACACTAGTACAGTAAAACCTCTCTTAAAATACACTTCTTTATTAAATACACTTCTTTATAACATACAACCTGTAAGGAACCGAATTGGCTCGCATGTTATAGCATAGAGGGGATTCTCTTTATAGCATTCACCTCTTTATAAGAGATACATACACCTCTAATGCTAGATCCAACTGTGATCCAGATACGGAGACCTAAACGGAATAGATCCCGTGGAAGCGAGCGATACGATATGGATCGCGAGCTATGCGGAAACACAAACGTCGCACCGTAAATCGCTGACTTTTTAATATTGAAAAGCCTGGAGAACAGAAAAATCAATAATGATCGGCGCAGCTCGATCGTAAAGCGTGGAGCCCATTCAACAGTGTGTAACACTGTGCAGCACGTGCTATGCCGCGCCCACCAACACAACTCAAGCCAATCAAAAGAGTCACAACACAGACACGTAATCCAAAGGCGTAGCGCCACAGGCGTAGCGCCACTGACGTGAACGCTAGTGATCCCGGTCTCACATGCCTCTGGGGGGATGCCGAGCTCCTGTGAGGCTGGGCACACTCCCGGATCCACGAGAAGACGACGGTCGCCGGTGTCTGTGTGCGCTCAAAAACATCAAATTCTCTTAATCCGTTTATCATATCACATCAATTCCATAAGGCACAATTCCATTTAATACGATGTGAATAAAGAGATCCAATCAATTTAAAAAAATACTATCAGAAAACAGATCAACAGTTAAACAGATCAACAAAAGTATTAATCAAAATGTAGACTAGGATCCTCCATTTCTGACTCGTAAAGGTCACAGGTCCTGTCCACCGTTTTCCGCACTTTGGCCCATTCCGCTCTGTTGAGCAATCCTGCGCATCCATAATGCGACTTTTCATCACAATCCGCTTGAGAATCAGGTGCGTATCAAGTACGACTTAGGAATACTGCTTCAATCTTTGGAATATGGTGCGTATCAATTGTACGACTTCAAAATGAGATCCATAAAGGTCATGGAGGGACGTCAATGAAGACAAGCGTAGTCCGCTTCCTCCCTGGTAAAGGTCATCCTTTGTTTTGATGATCCGTTGAGATGTGCGACTCATTTTGGGTTAATGGTCCCAAAGGTCATGCGACTTTAATTCAATTACCGGTGACTCTGTTGGGCAATTGATGATCCCAAAGGTCATCCCACTCGTCAAAATTTCCATTAAAGGTCATGGAGGGACTTAGCCAATTTCCTGCGGCTTTCAAGCACTTCTTCGCTTGCCTCCCTGATAAAACTTGCAGTTTGACCTTTCCGTCGCACATCCAACTTCAGTATGCCTCGAGCGGCCAGAGTGCCGGCAAGTTTACCGTAGCATCTCTGATGGGGCCGGCTAGTTACCGCATAGAATTTACCCCATGAAATTTCCACCTTAAGTCTTTTACTCTTGTTCGCCGCTTGTGGCTAACATCCATTACTACGAGAAATCCGGCTTGATTACCGTAGTTTTTCTCGTTTTAATTTTAACACTGAATCGCTTGAAAAGAGTGCCGGCATAGTTTACCGTAACAACTCTAATGAGGCCGGCTAATTGCCGCATTAAGTTAACCTCATCAATATTCCACCTGTTGTCTTTCTCTTTTTCGCCGCTTATGGCCCCGTTTCGTATCCAAGAGATCCGGCTTGATTACCGTAGTTTCTCTTGTGCATTTATAACACTGAGTCGCTTAGAGAGGAGAGCCGGCTAACTGCCGTAACTACTCCCTTGGGGCCGGCTTTATAGACCGAATCAATTTCAACCCCAATAGATATTCCACATGATTTCTTTAGGCAATTCTGTGCTATAAACGCTGCAAACAACAAATACACAAATACAATTAATGTTAACATGTCACGTGTCACGCCCTTTATACAACACCATTTTTATGTTTGTGACGTACCGACAAAATGCCGTAGACGTCCTTCGATAGTGTGATCCTAAAGATCAACACTATTCCATTTCATTTGAATCGCCCTCGCCATCTCTCGGCGGGCGTTTCTTAGCGCTTTCCGGTTGGTTTCGATCGGAAGTTCGGTCAACTGGTTCCGTCGAGTCAACTTCCATGACCTTTGTCGGGTCAACTTCGCGCTGGCCCCGACCTTTACCTTGGCGACTTCGCTTAACCGCCTCAAGTCGATGGCGTGCGTCATTTTCTTCGAGTCGCAGTCTTCGGTTATCAGGGTCTTCCGCCAATCGACGCTGCACGTCGGCGAGATTATCCCGCAGCTGTTGGTTTCGGATGCCGCGTCGTCCCATCTGGTTAGGCGCACGGTCTGGGCGACGGTCACTTTTCTTCACTAAGAATTCATCAATGTAAGTTTCGATTCCGTCCACCGGTTCGACGTAATCGCTTCCCAGAGAATCTTTGATCTTATTAATCCTTTCTTCTACTTGGGATGCGTGGCGCTGTGTCAAGTTGCCCTTTTCCATCCGTGTCTTACATTTCTTCAGCGCCTTGCGAGCTGTATGCGCTATGCTGATATGTTCCATTGGTTGTCCCAATTTAGCGACATGAGCTCGGAAAACCGGTGGAATGTCGTCCTTCATGGTATTAGACACCAGTTGATTTTGTGTCTTGTAATGTGCCAGTCTCGCAGCGAAGACCTTTTGCCCCATCCTTTTTGCGGCATAGTCCTTAGGATCCACCTGTAGTCCTATCGATGCCCTTGCTGCAAGCAACTTGAAAGCTGGATTCACATGTCGTAAGACAAACTGAGCCACATATTCTTGTCGTTCGGGATAGTCTCTGTAGTAGAACTGTGTCATCCCGATTGGGTCAGTTGTGTCCAGCGGTACATCCAATAAACTTAAATCCACCAAACTGTGTAGCCCATTCCGTCGGATAGGGAGATAACAGTCCCGTACTGAATCGCGGTGGATGAATAATCGACGAAAAGTTCCTTGTTCCACTCCCTGTTTAATCTCTCTCGCATAACCTGAGTCAAGTAGGAATTGGCTCAACTGTCTCAGAATTGTGAGGATCTTGTTAGCTTCGACCGAATCCGATTCAATACCAAAGTATCGACAAATTTCGACCGTTTGCTCATCGATATCAGTCGTGTTGTATTCCATATCAATACTTTCAGGACGTCGGTTGTCAAATCTGGAGTTCTGTCGCTGATCACCCTGGCGATAATTATCCGGTTCTCGTTGACCTTCCAGTTCACGTTGTTCTCCTGACTCAGGCTGCGACGGTTCGTTACTCGCCGGTTGTTCCGGTTGAAGGTCACTATCCAGAATTACATTTCGTCGATGGGTCACATTCTCTTGAGACGTGGTTTCGACAACTGAGCCAGTGCCTTCCATCGCGTCATCTTCTTGTACGGCGCTCACAATTGGATCCACAACGTGAACCACTGACTCCACCCGCTGATACTTTGGGGGTGAATCTTCCCGTTCAGTGCTTGATGACCTTTTACTTGCGCCCGAGTCAAAGGTCGCATAAAATGCGGCTCTCTGTTGCCATCTCTTATCCTGTGGGTCAGGCGTTCGATTTCGCGTATGTTCACGTCTTTTATCCCATGACCTTTCGGGTGTTGACATCCTGACGTTGCGATTCCGGAATGCAACTCCCATCGGCACCTGATGCCCTTGTTTTTCAGGCTCTGTACGGAACGTCTCCGCACGCCGTTTTTCTTCACGTCCTCTTGTGGTTGCCAAGATCTTTGCCGTATCGATTTTCCTTTGAATACTCGTTTCTGTAACTTCGTCTCCGTGGCGCACCCATCCTCTTCCGCCACGGTAATCTCTGTCATGAGAGCGTTCGCGTGATCTTTCGTTGCGGTAGTCACGTGTCCTCTCACGAGAGTGTTCGCGTGACCTTTCCCTCTGTCGTTCAGAAGTTCGCTCATATTCTCGTGAATGTCCGCGTGACCTTTCTCTATGCGGGGGCGAACGTGGTCGTATAAAGCCTTCGTCCCGTTTAAAATTCCTGAATGCCTGCAGCACATCGCTTTCAGTTCGGCGAGATTTACGTAGGTCATCCATACGTCTTTCGACTTCCTTCTTTATGTAGGGTGCCGGCGCGAACCCGTCTTGAAGTCGTTTCTTCTCCCGCAACAGCATTTTGAATATCTCGTCTGACATGGCAGCTGGATCTTTCGTTATCGTTTCAATTTGTATGATAAGTGATTGTCGTACAAGTTGCATTTCGTCTTCGTTAAGGCTGGCCATGCCCGTAGGTGCAACTAAACTCGATGTGCTGGGCAGCCCCTCTCGTGCAGCCTGTTCACTTGCTCTCTTATTTTCCGCATTAATTTTCGCGCGGATTTCGTCTTCCATCTGCTGAGCTCGCATCTTCGCTTGGTCTTCTTCAAATTTCTTCCGATACGCGTCTGTCTGTGGACACTTCAACGGCTCCAAGGTGTCATCCCAGCCAGGTTCGTTGTTTCGGATCGCTTCTCGATAACGATCTTCGAATAGCATTCGCTCTTCTACTGGGATGCTGCCGTAATTTCTTGCGCTTATGAGATTTCGAAAAACGTCCAAGTTCCCACGTTTGGCTTCCATAATCCCAACAAGCGTGACGGTATGTGGGTCTTCCAGCTTGTGAATACAAGTGTAGCAAGGGAATTTCTTATCAACCTTTTTGTTGTTCCTTAAGCAGTCCGGACACTTTGGATTATAGCCCGTAAACTGATCGATGTCTGCCGCCATTCCCGAACGTTTAGAAGGGGCTTGACCTTTTTGTGCCATCTTTCTCTTCAATCTGCAATTATAAAACAATCCATCATAGTAACCTTTTCGACGTTAATCCTTCCCATGTTAAGGCTTTCTATCATTTTTACGCCTATTCCGTTACTGAGCTGAGACTTTCCTAGCTCCTGCTATCTCTCACTGTAACGCGGTGACCTTTCTCACGTTATCAGCACTCTCTGACTACTGTGACCTTTTCTATTAGTCCTATTGCTGCTTTCAGTTGACCTTTCGTAACACTTTTCCTTTTCGTTTTAAATTATTTTATGCTTTTTCTGTAATATGCAGGGTTCATTACTCGCTGCATACTACACTCGATTAGTTCACTCGGATTCTTTCGTCGATGGTTTATACGGCTTGAAATCGATTCGGCCATCTGGCTTAATATGAAGCACTTCGTCCGAGATCAAGGCTTCAACGGCATTCTTAATCCACTCCTTATCGCTTTCAATATTCAACTCTCCCAATTCATAATTGACGGCCATGAAGTTCGAAAGGTCATTCCATGACGCTCCATTTGTACCGCCGATGGCGTCCAAAGCCACGTCTGTGAAGGCTATCTTCCAGGCCTCCAATTCCATTTTCAATCTGGGCGTTCGTTCCTGACCCTGTTTCGGAAGGTAGTAAACGACTTTGTTATCCTTATTGTATTTACATCCCAGCTTTCCTTCTTTATATGCTCGTTTCAGAGCTCGTTCAGTCATGTTGAGTGACGACCTTCCGTTTGAATTTATTGCCACTTGTCTCTTCAGATCTGTACCAAGCATCTCTTTTTCTCGGATGATCTGGAGCGCGTTCTGGACTTCGTTCCATGTACGATTATTCACGTCCAATGCCGGCCCTAACATGTAATCTGTAGCCTCCTTAGCCGGTGTACCGCTACTTTTCTGGGAGGATGTCGAGTCCGTTGGGTCAGCCGTCGCTGTCTCGTCGATCCTCAGCTTTGCCAGTGATCCTGATGATGACCCCGCCGATTTTGGTTCGGCTGTCTTCTTCTCCTCCTGTGGCAAAGTCTCTTGACCTTTTAAATCGCCGACCGACTTCGATCGTTCCTTCTCAAAGACGTCCTTTAATGGTATGAACAGTGATTTGTGAAACACCTGGCGCGCCGAATGCGCTTCAGCTTCTGCCGCTGCCTTATCCATCGGGAGCATGACCTTTTCTTTCTCCCGTTTATCTGACGTCTCATGACCTTTCGGTTGATCTTCTGCGGTAGTTCCAGATGTTTCTTGTTTGGTAGCAGATCGTGGTTCGAAAAAGGATTGTTGCAGGTCCTTTTTGGAGGTACGCTCTGGTACTTTAGAGGTCGGTTCGTTGTCTTGTTCCAGTGACCTTTCTGCCAAATTACCAGCCTCTGCATTCAACTTGATTGTGACTGCTGTTTCGAAATCCTTATCCTCTTTCTTCTTTCTTCCTCTTTTCTTTGTAAATTTGTTTTCTTTTTCCATTTCAGGTAGCGGAGGTGGTTCGAAAAAAGGTTCTTTTTGAGGAGTATGCTCTGCGCCCTTATCCACTTTTTCCCTTTCAGGTAGCAGAGGTGGTTCGAAAAATTGATTGGTACCATTTTTCGAAGCAAGCTCGGCTTCTTCCGTTTCTTTTTCGTTCAACGTCCATTGTGAATCTTTCTCGTCGGGTAATGGCGGATGCCACGGCTTTAACCGATCAATGGAAACCACTTTTAGATCCGCTTCCTTCTTCGGATTCTGCTCGATGACCTCCGCTTCGTTTGTTCGCGGGAAGCTAAGAATTTTCCACACTTTATCGTACTTCGACTTGAAATCCGACTGGTTTTCTTTCTTCCCCTGTTTAGTATCTTTTGGAAGTCGTATAAGTACCAAATCGCCCACTTTGAAATTCGGTCTTGATTTCTTCTTATTATAAATTTCCGCATTTTTCTCATATGCGTCTTTGATGTTACATCTCGCCACTTCTTCGGCAAAGGTCAAGTTCTTTTTCATGGTCTCCACCCATTCGTCTGGAGTTCCGTAATCATCGGGTATATTCGTTTTTGTAACCACATCTTCCGGCATTGTCATTTCTCTGCCGTGTAGCATATAGTATGCTGAATATCCCGTTGTGGCGTGCACGACTCTGTTCATCGCCGAAATAACATATGGGAGATACTTGTTAAACTTTCGCTCATTTCCTGCTTTTAGGTATTGCGCCAAGCCATCAGCAATCGTCTGCATCTGTCTCTCCACTTGGCCTTGACCTTCTGCGTGATACGCCGTTCCAAATGTGTGTTTAATTTTAAACACATTGGTGACCTTTGCCAATACTTCAGCTGTAAAGTGTCGTCCGCGATCCGTATGCAGGATGTGCGGTGCTCCGTGTACCAATATCACGTGCTTCACGAACACTTTAGCGAATTCTTTGGCCGTTGCCGTTTTCATTGGTACCGCAATCACATATTTCGTCAGTTGATCAATAAACACCGCTATGTACTTATATCCCCGTTTCTTGGTCGGTAACAAAGGTCCTTTCAAGTCAGCATATACTCGGAAGAACGGATGTCCCACTTTAATCTCTTGCAGTTTTCCAGGTGGACATTTCCTCGGTGTTTTACGGAACTGACATCCTTGACAGGCGAGTATGTAATTCTTCACGTCTGTACTCATCCTGTCCCAGTATTATCGGAGTCTTATTGCTGACAATGTTTTCTCAAATCCCAGATGTCCCGCTGCTTTCTCGTCGTGCAATGCGTGGATTATTGCTCTTCGCATTGACAACGGAACAACATATGACCTTTCAAGTTTTCCA
Source organism: Paramacrobiotus metropolitanus (assembly GCF_019649055.1). Taxonomy (NCBI): domain Eukaryota; kingdom Metazoa; phylum Tardigrada; class Eutardigrada; order Parachela; family Macrobiotidae; genus Paramacrobiotus; species Paramacrobiotus metropolitanus. The sequence continues at coordinate 13,728 of NW_026570425.1, read as the reverse complement.
TTTTTATCCTTTACTCGGTATAATATACCATTCCATAACTGGTAATGCACTTCAAATTTCGATCTTGTTTCCGCGTCTGGTAGGTGTTCCAATTCGTCTATGATCATTGCCAGATGGGGATCTTTCAACTGTTTATTCCGCAATTGCAAGTTTGAGTCATCAACCTCTTCTTCGTCACCTTGCAGGTTGACAATGCGAACTGTCGCTGTACTGAGTTCATTCCAATCCTTGATGACCTTGCATCGTGGTAACGGTTTATACCGCTTTTTCGCCTGTTTTGGGAATCTCAACAGTTTGATTGGGCATTCGTTCAACGCTTGTGCCACTTTGTCCGTTTCCCAAAGGTCATCTCTATTCTCCGCTCTATCATCAAGTCCCGTGACCTTTCCATTCTGCATTTGAGATTCCGCGTCAAGTCCGGTGACCTTTAAGTCACTAACGGCGGGCAACCAGCTTCTCACTCGGTTCACTTTTGCTTCGTTTTCAGCCGACTCGTTCGCCGTAGCTGAAGTGACCTTTAATCGTTTCTCCCTCTGTTCCACCATCTGCAGGAACAGCTGTCCAACTTCAATTGCCGGTTCCTTCGTATCAAACTCCTTCTTGTAATCTTCGAAATTCGGAATCTCATCAAATTCTTCTTCGTGACACGTCGGGCCTTCAATTGGCGTTTTGATAACGCGTCCGCGTTGTCACAATATTTTCCCGGTTTGTATTCGATTTTAAATTGGTGGCCTTGTAGTGCCATTGCCCATCTTGTTAAGCGTGGATTCATTCCAACTTTATTCGTTTCTGACCTTAGCAAGTTGGTCAGCGCCTGATGGTCCGTCCTTACGGTGAACTCGGCATAATCGATGTACGGCTTGAATTTCCTGACAGCGAACATTACTGCCAGACATTCCCATTCTGTTACACCGTAATTCTTCTCCGCTCCATGTAGGACGCGACTCGCATACGCAATTGGATGTCCCTCTTGTGACAACACAGCTCCAATTCCTTCTTTACTTGCGTCGCATTCGATTACGGTCGGTTTTGCAGGGTCAAACTTTGCCAATACTGGACCTTCACATAACAGTTGTTTTAGACTGTTGAACTCTTCTTCATGTACTGCTGTCCAGTCTTTTTTGACATGTTTATCTTGTCTCAACAGTTCATACAAATGGCTCGTCTTCTGGGCATATCCCATTATGAATTTGCGATAGTAGTTTGCCAATCCGAGGAATGACCTTAATTGCCTTTCAGTTTGAGGCCGTTTGAATTCCGAGACCGCGGTGACCTTTTCCGGATCCATTCTGATTCCATCTTCGCTGAGTATGTGACCCAGAAATCCCATTTGTCTCATTCCGAATTCGCATTTCGTTGGCTTAATCGTAAATCCCGCTTCAACTAGGCTCATTAAGACATTTCTCAAATTCTGCATAAAAATTTCCCAAGTTTTTCCAGCGAAGATAACGTCATCAATGTACCCGAAAACACAACCCTTTCTTTTTGCTTTCGACAGTACAGAGGGTTATTCAGCCAAGTGTGGTCAGCGCATTAAAAAAATTCCTATAATTCAGCCGTAGCGCAGAGTCAGATTCTAATAATTGTTCTATTATGACAAATTTGTTTTGATGCTTTTGCAAATTTTTGTGACAATCGAGCTTAAACAGCCCGCAATATTAGCTACTGACCTAAAGACTCCGACTCTAAACCTTTGACCAGGCAAAATTTGGCTTTCGATGATCTGGCCTTAAAAGGATCGTCTGCTTTTCAAATCTGGATGGTTTTAATTGTAAAAAACGACGATCCGAATATTTTTCATAACAAAAACGATTCCATATTCTTGCGCGTTCTTGCGGTAGGACGGTTGGAAAAAACGCGAAAACAGGAAGACACTCGCAGGAGCCATGCTCATTGTGCGAATTCTTACTCACGGAGCTATAGCTATCCTTTTCGTTCCTCCACAAACTAAAGTTGTAACGCAGGTCTTTCTTCACCATTTACAATGTTCATTGGTCGAAAAAGACGCTCCGCGGATTAAGCCTGGCAGAGAGGAAGAAGTCATCCAGAACCAGAAATGTGCTCCCGGGAGCACTGCTGAGAAAACAAGGATGTTGCTTCCTGATCGAAAAAACTAGCAATTCCTTCTGAAAAAGGATTGTTCGAAACCCCTGACAGGTTTTCAATGGATTATGGCGAAAACCCAAATTTTAAATTAATTTTGAGTAAAGGGAATCCATTTCCTATAGCTGAACTGGTCAACTGTTGCCAACATGGGGGGGATAAACTTAATTTTTTCCTGGGCTACAGGATAGCGAAATCTTGGCTCGGTTGAATTCAGAATATGATTAAATGTTGTGGCTATCTGATACAATTTTTAAAAAAGTAAAATGAGCCTGCAACGGCTAAGCAGAAATTTTCCAAAAAGTGACCACACTTGGCTGAATAACCCTCTGTACTTTATCCATACACAATTGAAATGTTGCTGGTCCGTTGCACACTCCAAATGGCATTCTTTTAAATCGGTACATTCCGTCTTGCGTAACAAAGGTCGTCTTATTGATTGACGCCGGATCCATCGGGATCTGCCAAAACCCACTTTGTAAATCCATTTTTCCGTAATATTTGTTGCCTGCACACGCGTCAAGCAGTTCGTCTGGGTTCGGTAACGGGTAGTTATTCTTTCTCGTTAGCTTGTTAAGCATGATGTAATTGACGCAAAATCTTGTTCCCATTGTTCCATCACCGTTTTTCTTTACTGCCAGCACGACTGGGAAACTCCACTCGGCGTCTGACGGCTCAATTACATCTTGTGCCAACATTTCTTCGATATGCTTCGTTATAAACTCGCGGCCTGTCCAACTCGTTCTGGCCGGGTTGCATTTAACTGGTTTCGCATCTCCCGTATTGATTACGTGAGTGACCCTTTCACATCTCCATACGGTTTCTTTGATGTAGGTAAGACCTTCCAGAATTCCCAGAACGCGTTGTACACGTCGTTTTTCTGCTCTTGGGTAAGGTCAGGTCCCAATTTCAAGTTTCCGATTATCTTTGTAAGTTCAGCTTTCGTTGTATCGTCCACCTCAGGGTCTTCGAGTACGTTTCTTACCGTCCCTGCGTTGACCTTTACGTTCTCCATATGTTCATACGGCTCGACATAGCCGAGAAGCTGATTTTTCTTCACGATCCGGTATTTGCTACTATGATTCGCAATGACGATTTCAAAGTACTTTCCCCTGTGGTCCGTCACTCCTGCCAACGGTTGCACTTCAGTCTCCACTTGTGGGACCGGTGTAAACATCAACTTGTTTTGTGCCGGTGCATATTTTCCCATCTTGACCTTTACACGTGTGCAGTTTGACGGTTTCAACTTGATTCGTTGGTCGCTGTAGACTTTGATCACGTCTTTCGACATTCTGGCTTTTTCCACTTTCAATCTTCTGACTTTAATATCCTTTTCTTTTTCTTCATCTACTTCGTCATCCTCATCCAAGTCCATTAAATCCTCTTGCTCCGAAAGGTCACTTACACCTGAATCTTCCGAAGTTGTTGAGTTATCACTTGAACTCGTCCACTCTGAATCTGAGTTACTGCTCTCATATTCTTGTACAGTAGCTTGACCTTTGTTGGCTTTTTCAATTGGACGCTCATCAACTCCTTCGTCTTCTGATGAAAGGTCACTTTCATTTTCCCGCGAATCGCTAAGTTTTTTCGCTTTCGAATTTTTGAGCAGAGGTTTGTCCCCTTCTTTTGCCTTTCGCCCGTTTCGTGCGGCGACTCTTGGGTGACTCCTTGCTACCCGAATTCTCGTTGGTGACCTTTCTGATTGGTCGGAGTTTGACCTTTCTTCGTCCGATTTTGACTTTTCCAGTTCATTTATTTCTTCGCGGCTCGTTAATGGCTTTTCGGTCAACTCGACCGGCGGACATTCCTCACCGTTATCGAGTGACCTTTCCCCGTTTTTTGCCTCAGTTACTGGGTTTTGTTGTTCGTTCGATATCCTTTCAACTTCCTCTTTAAACCTTTTCCACATTTCACCTCTGTCCGTTAACATTTGCGCAATATCGAAAGCCGACTTTGAACTTTCTTCTGTTTCATTCGATTTCCCTTCGGCTATCTCTTTAACTGATTCCTCTTTCTCTGCTTCTTTGACATTCCCTTTATTGTTTTCATCCTGTTGAACTGTTTCGTAACCTTTAGGTCGTTTAGGACCAACGAAAATGCAGTTTGCCATCAGTTCTTCGGTGACCCATTCATCATTCGGAATCGTTTCATACATGCACCATGTATCGCCACCTCGTTCTGGGTAGTCCACTCCATCTGGATCTGGTGCAAAGGTCACCTTTTTCTTTTGCATTAATCCCGGTAACCTTCTTTTCCGGGTTACCTGTAGTTCTCGCATTTCTTTTACGTCAAATTTGGGGATTTCTTCCTCGAATTTCTTCCAGTATTTCTCGAATGCTTTTTCGTTTCCATCTTTTATCGCGTTGTAGTACACTTCCAGTGATTCATAGACAGGTGTACCAAGTCCTGCCGGGAAGATGATCGTTCTCCCTTCACCTTTATACATGTGGTTCACACGGAAGTCCCAAAAAAGGTCAACTCTCGCTTCTTCCCACATTTCTCCTTCTTCGGTCATCTCTTCTATCTCTCGTTCGAATCTCCTTTCTGTTGCTACCGGATCGAGAGGATCTTGGATTCCTTTCTCCACACGTTGCAACCAATGGTTTAGCCATCTGCCTCTTCCGATTATAAAACTTTCCACGCATGACAACCACGTTCGATATCTATTCCAATGATACCGTTCGATGTGTGGTTTCCACATTTCGTTTGTCCGCATGATGCTTTTCACTTCCTTCTGGGCATGACCTTTAAGGTCTGTTAATGCGGCATTACATCTTGGCCATTCTGAAAGGTCATCTTGGGAGGCATTTTCGCAACATTCCGTGCATTCCCATTGTGGTTGCACTCTGCACGGATCCTCAAAGTAACCGTGGTGACAACTCCCGGCTCGTTCTTCTGGAGTTAATGTCCTTTGACTCGCTTGAGGTTTCAGCTGTCCGTGTACTGTGGTATCTTCCTCACATTCGATTGGAGTCACGCTTTTATCCTCAGAGGATATTACGATGACCTCTGATTCTTTGTTTTTTCGGTGACCTTTCAACTGTTCGAGTGCCTTGTCGCGGATTTCTCTTGTAAACATCTGTTCCTCTTCAGTTATTCGTTTCAAAACTCGTAACCTTTCGCTCCTTTTATCCTTCCCCACTTTAGCCGTCTTTATTTCCAGTGCCTCTGGTACTGGGATAGCTTTTTCAACACCTTTTTCTGTGTCTCCTTGCTTACATTCATCTGCGATCATACTTCTCCCGTCCGGGAGAAATATGATCGCCTCATCCGTGTCTGGCGCGAGTGGTTCCTTTTTCCTTTCGTTGGCTTTTTTGACATTTAAGCTTTCGCTAATCTTCTCTGGTGCCTCTGGTACCGGGATTATCCGTTGGCTAATCTCGTTCTGCTGCACTCTCGTCATTCCCGGTGCCTCCGGTACTGGGATGACCTTTTCTCTTCCCTTTTGTGTCAGCATTGTCCGGTTTAACGTGTTTTCGATCTCCTGCTGAATCGTCTGCAACTGCTCAAATGGTGACAATTCTTTTCGCGTCACCTTTTTCTTTCCGTTTCCCGGTGCCTCTGGTACTGGGATTAGCGTTTTGTTAACTGTTTGAGCATTTCCCGCCTGTTTTACGAGTTCGGTGACCTTTCCGACTTGAACTCTGGCGACTGGTTTTGGGTCATCTTCTTTCTCTTCTTCACCTTCGTTATCCATTAATACAAATTTCTTTTCCAAGAAGTCAAATCCCAGTAAGACTTGTACGTCGTCACACTTCGGTCGGACGTAGAAAGAATGTTCACTTGTCTTCTTTCGTAGGGTCACTGGTGCTACACAGTAATGCGTCACCAGGAATCCTGACGTTCCGCTAATTCCGTTTATTTTCACCAGTCTATCTGGTGGCAATGGGAGCATATGAAGTCCATTCTTCTCGCAAAACGGTTTGCTGATCAGCGACGTCTCAGCGCCGGTGTCCAGCATTGCGTTGACCTCTATATCTCCCACTTTCACTTCATGTGTGTATGCTTCAATTCTCTTGGGCAATTTTCCGTTTTGAATCTTCAAGGTGTGAATCTTACATTTCACAGGGATAAGCGATACTGGTCCCGGATCCATATCGGGAAGCACTTGTCCTTTTGCTGGAGTGCTGTGACCTTTCAGTATCTCGCTCAGCTTATCAATCCTATGTGGAACGTTAGTCCGAACATCGTAATATTTTCGCGGCTTTTCTTTATTTGTTCGCTTCCCTGTAGCCATTTTATCACCGGTGACCTTTTCCACGTTCTGCACTTGCTCATTTGCTTTTGTGCTATCCATGTGACCTTTAGTCACTTCATTTATCGTTTGATGGATCAGTTCCTCTTTGCGATTTTCATTTCGTTTATCTCTCAACTTCTCAATGACTTCACTTGTTATTTGGTCCGCTCGCTTCAGTTCGTCTTCTTCGCTATCTTTCTTCTCATCTGGTGACCTTTCATATGTAACCATGTCATATCCCTTTTCGGTCATCCATTGCATCACTTTTGCAGATACTTCATTGTTCGTTTTCGTTGGGTCAATTTGCGAAGACATCCCGTCTGTTCGGGCTGGTGACTTGTCATTGGCATCCTTTGCAGTGCTTGTGATAAGTCCCGTGACCTTTCAACTGCGCTACTCTGTTGCGTTTGCGCTATCTCATTTGACCGTCCTTTTTGTTCATTTTGCGCAAAGTCCTGTGACCTTTCGTTGCGCTTCATGACAAATCCGCCACCTGTCAGCTTTTGTATGGGGACTTTTTCTCCATAATTCGGCGGTTTATCCTGTGGTGGAGCATTGCGTGAATGATTCCAGTCAGCGAATGTCTTCTTATATTCCTCTGGATTGAATACTGGGATTGGGTTCGGTGACCCTTGCGCTGGTTTCCCGGTAACCAACTCTTCTAGTCGCTTTCTTTCACATTGCGTTCGCAACTGTTGCATGTCCCAGTAGTCGTCTTGTGACATTTTCGCTTTCTGCTTTGCCTTCGGCGTTACGGGTATCCACATCCCGTGATTGCCATTCGGTCTGTAGGCCACTTTTTGCCACTTTTCCTTCTGTTGCAGCGTTATTGCATCTACAAGTGAGTCATCGGAGTTCTGTTGTGCCAATTCGCCATTCTTTTGCTGCGCTGTTCGCAGTGTCAAGTCTGTTTCTTGACCTTTTAACACGACGCTGTCGCCGTGACCTTTCGCATTCGCACTCGCTCCTTGACCTTTAACGTGGGCTTTTCCAACAGAAGGTGACCTTTCATCTTTACTAATGGCGGTGATGTTTTGCTTAATCCATTCTTGCCTTATTCGCTTCACTTCTTCGGATTCTGAACAATTCCAAAACTTTGGCTTTGGCTCCCCGTAACAATCGCAACTTGGCTCATTCGCTTTATCATTTCCTGCCAAGTATTTCCGGAATTTCGCGTGTTGCTCATTTCCCTCTTGCGCAGTATCGTTCTGCGGTGGTGAATTTTGGTCTTTCGATTTGCCATTTATCTGTTTCCGGAACCATTCGTGGTGCATTTCCACTTCTTCTGCGGTATCAGTTTGTGGTTTCTTCTGGTTTAACAGCGCTTGTTGAATCTTGGCATTACGTAATGCACGACGTTCAGCTAGCACTTTCTCGCTGCAATACGGTGACCTTTCATTTTGCTGCACTTTTTGCAGTGTCGCGCTACCGTCACGACAATTTCCACTCGCAGTACCATTCTGCGGTGACCTTTGGTCCCGTTGCGCGCTTCCACTCGCAGTACCATTCTGCGGTGACCTTTGATTCTGTGACGGTATCCCTATAACCGTTCCATTTCCTTTTTGTGATGACGGCATCCATATAGCCGTTTCTCTTTGCTGTGGCGGCATCCATCTAGCCGTTTCTTGTGGTTGCGGCATCCATATAGCCGGTCCATTTTGCTTTTTCGCTAACGGCATCCATATAGCCGTTGCAGTGGTCACATTCACTGCAGTACCATTCTGCAGTGGTGACCTTTCCCTTTTATCCGGTGGTTTAGGGTCGGGTCGATCAGTAGGCTCACCGGTGCCTACTGATCTTGCCCGTTTCCCTGAACCGGCGCCCCGCCTTGTTGCGCGCCTTGCACATTTCCTTGTTGTTGTTCATTCACCGGGCCGCCTCCGTTTGGCTGGCCACCACCCTGTTGGTAGTTTCCGCCTCCATTTCCACCGCCTCTGTAATTTCCGCGGCCATAGCCTCTGTTCCTTCCTCTGAAGCCGCCGCGGCCGAAGCCACCGCCGCGATAGCCGCCGCCTTGGCCGCCCCCATTTCCATTTCCATAGTTCCCGTTACCTTGCTGATTCTGAAAGTTCGCTTTCGCCTGGTACCATTGCGTGATCAGGTCATATCCATTTGCGACTGCTTGGCGCCAACCACCGAGCCCGCGCAGTCGTTGCCACTCGTTGAAGGCAAACAGGTTTGGGTTCTGTTCCGGTGGTGTATTGGCGAATTTGCATCCCTGGGTCTGGTGGTTGCCATACATACAGTACTGGCACATCTGCACATTGTTCGCCACCCATCCGTCAATCATCTGGAACTTAAACTCAGTTCGTGACCCTTGGTTTTGCTGTTGATTCCCTCTGGAGTTCCCTTGACCTTGACCATGTCCCTGATTCTGGAAGTTCCCCTGACCTCCATTCCAATTTCCATTTCCGTATCCATTTCCGCCAAAGTTTCCGTTACCCCCACCTTGTTGTGGTAACCCGACATTCATAGGGACCATATTCTGTGGTGCAGGTGGGGCCACATTCTGAGGAGCCACATTCTGGGCTACCGGTCTCACTTGAGCTGCTGCCTGTATCGCCGCCACCATTGCATATGTTATCGGTTGTCCCGTCTGACTGTCGATAAAGGTCACCTTTTCGGTGACCTCTCTGACCGGAGTCTCCACACGGTACTCAACCGGCTGCTGGACTGGCGCAGCTGCCATTCTCTGTTGCGGCACATTTTCGACTTGCCCTTGGCGAATGGTCACGTATTCCTGATTACGTTGACCTTTAGGCGCCTTATATTTCTCTTCGCCGGTGGCCCAATGTCGGAAGAAGTCCTTCACGTCCGTTGGCGTCTTGCACTTTTGTATCCGCAATGCCTTGTAGAGTTCATTGTCTCCTCTACATCCTTCAATTAAGAATCCGACTGCTTGTTTCTCCGTGATGATTCTTTTTGCTTTAAATCGCATCATCGCCTGATAATACTGGTCCAGCGATTCTTTTCCGAGTTCAAATTTCCTTGCATAGGCCTCACGTAAGCCTAAGACTTCTTCATCTCGATCACCATATTCGTCTTTGAATTTGTCCATCCACTCTGTTATTGAGTATTCAATTCCATCTTCGGCTGCGATGTCCTTTTCCCCTTCAAACCATGTTTTTGCAGGACCTTTCACCGCACTTGCTATCTCAATCATGATCTGATCGTCCGTGAGCTGGTAAGTCCTTTGTGTTTCTTTCACTAATCGTGTCCACCCACTCACTGTGTCACGACTGCCGTCAAAGGTCATGAGTGGTGTTTTCCTGGCCATCGAGTTAAGTGCTTTTGTCAATTGCACCGCTGTATTTTCTGCTCTCTGGTCGTCGTCTTCTTCGCTACTTCCATCATCACTTTGATTTCGTTTCGCCTTTCCATACCGGGATTTCCTAGGACGCTCCTGCCGGCTGGGTGGTCTGTCCCGTCGCCCTTCATCGATGAACACATTTGTTTCCATGTGCGGGGGAAATTGTGAAGGGTCACCTCGACTCATATGCGGGTAACTTTCCGATGGTGGTTCTTTGTCATCTTTAGCCTTTTCCCCGTCCTTCTCGTTTTTGACACTTCCTCTGCCAGTACCAGTTCGTAGCGGCATATCGAAGTGAAAGCTTTTACCCGTGCCCGTTTCATGCGCCTTGCTATAACTGGGCGGGGGCGATTCCACCGTTGCTGTTCTGACTCCGTGTTGTAGGAGCTGTTCATCTTTGTGTTTGTTGGACATTTGAAGAGCTTTATTCTCATCTTCAAGGCGCTTAATCCTTAAATCGGATTGGTCTTTCTCATTCTTCAGGTTCTGATTCTCTTGGTTGACCTTCGACATCTGCTGATGCAGTTGAAGCGTTTTGTCTTTAATGACCTTTTCAGTATCATTTTCCACTTTCCTGATGTGTTCCGCCAACTGGGTCACATCCCTTTCCAACGTCATGTATTCTTCGGCTGCTGCTTTCAGCTGATTTTTCGTCACGGTGACCTCATCTTCTCTTGTCATCGCCGTTTGTGTCATATCAATCAGCTCCGTATTCAGTCTGATAATCTCCTGTGTCTTCTGATGGACCGTTTGTTGCCACTCTTTATCCTTCAACTCGAGCACTGTGACCTTTTCGTCCAAGAGGTGTGCCTCGTGCTCCCACCTCGCGCCTTGTTCTGCCATTGTCTTGGCGGCTTCTTTTAACACTTTGATCTCATCGGTGACCTTTTTGTTGTCATCCTTCAACGCCTTGTTCTCTTCCATCACCTGTCTTATTTCATTTTTCAACCGTACACCTTCGGTGGCTGTAAGATCTCGCAAGTCCTTTGCCACCTTAGCGGCTTCATCAGCCCTTCGCTGGTGATCGTATGACTCCTTCTGGAGGGTCCCGATATTCTCGTCGCGCAGCTTCAGGTCATTCCTGAGCTTGAAGACTTCAGTGGTGTTCGTCAACAACCTCTGAGTAGCATCGGCGAGTTTGGTTGCGTATTCATCTCGTTTCGTTTCCGCTTCGGTGACCTTTAGTTTCAGCGAGTCACATTCGTCCTTCAATTCGGCTAAGTGCCGTGACCTTTCCGCTGTTTCTTCTGACATACTCTCGTTAAGTTCACTGACCGCAAGATGACCTTCCATTTCTCTGTCATCAACCATTTTCAAGTACTCTTCAGCCAGTTCCCTTTGCTTTTCGTACTTCACTTTCCATTCCTCTGCTGTGCTCTCCAAGTAACCCCGTTGTTGTTCCAACTCAAACAACCGGGTTTCAAGCGATGTCAACCTCTCTTGATATTCCTGTTTTCGTCTCGCCGTCTGGTCTTCCTTGTTATGGAGTTCATCTTCCAAATCCTTCACGCGCCTCTTCAGAGTTGACGTGGGGCTATTCGGCGACGGTGGTCTTACATTGATGACCTTTCCCGTCTGTGTCCGTTCGATGAGATGTTCCGGTATATCCTTGAAAGGTGTCATTCCTTCAGCACGGTCAGCAAGTCTCATCGCCGATTGGAAGGACATATTCATCGTCGCTTCGTCATCGGTGAAGTACGATTCATTAGATTCATCTGAGACCATTGGAGTTGCCCAAAGGTCATCTTCTGCCGCCTTGTCATTCAGTGAAAGGTCACTCAATCCCAATTCAACCAATTCTTCTTCCGTGGCCTTTGTCTTGTTCATTTCCACTTGAGCCAGGTTCACATTTGTATCCTGCTCATTCATTCCGCCAGTGGTGGCATCCGACTGTGATGTACCAACTGGTTCCGCTCCCCTTTCTGTGGGTTTTTCCTCCCCGGTGACCTTTATCTGGTTCATCGGATCGCTTCCCGCCGTAGACGCGGGAGTGTGCTTCTGGTCGTCGCTTGAACTTTCCTGATTGGCGACCGCCTCGAGCGCCTTCTGATAAGTGCTATCAGAGCCTCGTGAATCCTTCTTCTCGAATGCCTTGGGCGCTCGAGTGTTCCGCTCATGTCCAACTGGACGTGAGTACGGGTACAGATCCTTTTTGTATGGATTTGGTGCGCTTTGCTGTGAGCTGCGGGAGCTTTTGCTTCCCTGACTGCTGTTAGATGTCGGTTCCTCTTGTTCTCTGTCCATGTTGATCGGATAACTTGGACGCTCCTGTCAATTGTTCTCACACACACGTTATTGTATGGTTTATTCAATTTTCCTAAAGGTCACTTTGTACCTCCGAAATTTTTCTAAGTCCTTATTAAAGGTCACTTTTCGACTGAAAAATTTCGACCAAGTCCCGTTTAAAGGTCACTTTTTCGGTAAAAAGTTCGAGAGGTTTGCCCTAAAAGGTCACTTTCGGACAAAACTTCGAGACCGTTTTTACAGTTTGAAACACGTTAGCAAATGAAATCCTACAGCTGCTGATATCGCTGTATCACTATTCACTTCAATTTCACTTTGATAAAGGTCACTTTTCGTCAGTTTCAGATCACAAAGGTCACTTAAATAAGTCAATTAGGACAATTCCAACTTTTTAGTAAAGGTCACTTTTCAGGTCAAAAGTCCTGTTCTGGTCTCAAAGGTCACTTTCCGACTCAGTTCAACTCAAAAGGTTGCTTTCTGACTCAATTTCTGTTAAAAGGTCGCTTTCCCGCTCAATTCAAGTTAAAGGTCACTTTTAAGCTCAATTCGATCAAAGGTCACTTTTCCTTTGTCTCAACTCAAAAGGTCACTTTTCGTCTCAATTATCTTATCTCAAATCAATTTTCCCATTACAGCTAGAGTTCAACGGAAAATCCCCATTCGGGTTGTTTACTTCTTTCTGATTGGTCCGCTAGCTCAAAATATTCAGTTCAAATTTCGGCCAATCACAGCTCAGATAATTAACCAATCACGTTATTCCGTTAAAAATTTTTATCTGCCTGACGTCACGGTCGACGGCCAGACATGCGCGCCGCGTGCAAAACTCCGCCTACTTCTACGCTCAGCTCAGTACGGACCAATGAAAAATGAGAATTTTACCATCTAACCAATCCCGTAATTAATAACGGGTTTTCTATCTGTTTCCTCGTCCGTTCCACGAGAATCGATCCAAATGATCCAGATTCTTCTTCCACTGTCCGTTCCCGCGCTGCCGCCGGTTTTACCGTAACGGTTGTGCCGCACGCTTTTTGGTCGGTTACTGTGCCGGCTGACTGCCGTAGCAACAGTAGTTACGCTCTACTCCAGTTTGGAGGAGTCTGATCTGTCTTTTCCGTGCGCCCCTTTCGGCGTTTCGGCGCTTCTGCCCCACGGCTTAGGATTCGCTGAATCCTTGCCGAGTACCAGTGACACCAGTGTAGGTCTTCGCTGAAGACTCTACACCGAGGAACACTGGCGACTGAACTCTTGCACTCTTGCACAGTCCCTGCAACAGTACAGGTCTTCGCTGAAGACGCTGCACCGAAAACAAGGCTGGAAATCCACGTCAGATGAGGAACTTGCACCGCTTGTGGTGTTGCGCTTTGCTGTGGTTCAGACCTGTGCCTTACTGGTCGGGTTTCACATCAGATACCAGGTCAACTTTGCCTGACACAAATCAAATCAAATTCAGAGAACCGCTGTCGGCTCTGCTACCATCTAATGCTAGATCCAACTGTGATCCAGATACGGAGACCTAAACGGAATAGATCCCGTGGAAGCGAGCGATACGATATGGATCGCGAGCTATGCGGAAACACAAACGTCGCACCGTAAATCGCTGACTTTTTAATATTGAAAAGCCTGGAGAACAGAAAAATCAATAATGATCGGCGCAGCTCGATCGTAAAGCGTGGAGCCCATTCAACAGTGTGTAACACTGTGCAGCACGTGCTATGCCGCGCCCACCAACACAACTCAAGCCAATCAAAATAGTCACAACACAGACACGTAATCCAAAGGCGTAGCGCCACAGGCGTAGCGCCACTGACGTGAACGCTAGTGATCCCGGTCTCAC
>NW_026570424.1:0-148532 GCF_019649055.1 Paramacrobiotus metropolitanus | reverse complement strand
TTTTAATAAATTTATTTAATCATTTTAATAATTTTTAATAGTCAACTAAGCTGTATTTTAAAACAGTAATGTTTAATAATTTTGGTGGAGGCGGAGTGTCATGTGTCGGTGATGTTTTGCAGGTGTTTGGGTATTTGAGCGGGATCATCGAGACGATCACCACGGCGATGCGGTATGAGCCGTCGAACGCCAAGCATTTCCAGACGGAGATCAGGTGGACGGCGCTGACCGATGCGCTGCGACTGATCGGCTGCTTTTCCGGCACGCGCGTGCTCCCGAAAATCCTGGACAATCCCGAGCAAAGTAATTTAATTAATTTTAAGAAATTATTTTGGAATTTTCCGGACTGAATGAAATTAATGAGTGGATAAATTTGTTTAAAGAATTAAATCGTAAAAATGGATTATTTGATGTGGATTTTTGGAAATTAAATATTACTAAATTTAATTCTAAATTGGCGAATTAATTTGGTTGAATTTCTGTAGGTAGATTTTTTGATTGTAGAGAGCGGCGATGATGGGGATTTTGGCGCGACGTTCTTCCATCCGGAGACGGTGGCTTTTGGGGCGGACGCGCTGCACTGCGCCTGTTTAGTCTTCCGCTGTTTGTACTTGATGGCCCTGGACGGCTACCGGCACGGCTGGGCCGACAACTTCGAGGCGCTCCTCAGCGACGCCGCCATCGTGCACGCCGGCGCCGTCCTCGTCATCCTCGATCTCCTCCCCTCCCTCACTCCCCAACATTCCGTAAGCATCTCCCTTTATTGCAAATTATGTGATTATACATAATACTGCCTGTATTAACTCAAAAAAAAATTAAATAAGGAAAAAATGATAAAATAAATTGGTTGTAGAATTGGATGTCGTTGTTGGTGTTCGTGTCGGAGCTGCTGAAATCGCTGGTGCGGCACGAGCGCAACCAGCAGTTGATGTGCGAGGCCGGGATGGTGCAGGATCTCTTATCCGTCTGCGAAGCGGCCCTGGCGGATGAGGAGCACCCCCTGAACCCTTTTATGCAGTACATCCTCGAGCGGTTGGCGGCGCAGAGTCTGCGTCCGCGCGAACTACGGTACAGCTCGTTAATCGTTTTAAAAAAGGCGGTGTTGACCTTGTGCTTCGTGTAGGAATCTGTTGCGGCTGCGCTTCGTGCAATCCGGCTGTCAGCTGCCGTTGTCGCGCATCAAGACCCTCGTGTCGATGATCAGTCTGCGCGACCGCGAGAGCACCATGCCGCCGGCCTTCGTCGAGTTCGACCTGAGTTACGAGGGCTTCGGGGGGCTCTACCTGCCCTCTATCGCGCCGCAGAGCCCGCCCACCTTCGCGCTGCACGGCAGTCTCGCCGCCAGCGAACCCGCAGGTATTTTTCTATTTTATTTAATTTTACCGTGTTAAATAATTTCTTCTTTTTATTTATTTTTTATTTAATAATGTTAAATAACTGCAGTTTATTTTTAACTGGATAAATCTAGCGATTTTTTTACAACTGCTTTCAATCGTAAATTTAATCACTGTAACTATCGAAAAAGTGTATTTTATTAATAATTGATAATTAAAATGGTAATAAATTTATTAAAATTAAAATGTCAATTAGGAAATTTAAATGATTATTTTTGATGAATTAGTGATTAAATTTGGTTGCACAGGCATCGTCGGCGGCATCGGCAGCGGTCTGCGCGTGTTCCCGCCGGCGGGCGGCCTGAGCCTGGTGACGTGGTTCTGCGTGGACAGTTGGGCGGCCGGCGAGAGCATCCGGCTGCTGGACGTGACGCGCCATCTGGCCAAGCCGGCCGACAACCTCACCTGCCTCTCCGTGCACTTGATCCAGCCCGGCAACAGCAGCGGCAACGGCGGCGGCGGCATCAAGCTGCTGGTGTCGACGCGCGAGCACAACAGCGCCGAGAACCCCGAGGCGGAGGCCGGCGGCGACACCGTGCTGGCCGACGTCGGCGTGCTGAGGGAGCAGGAGGGCCACTGGCACTGCATCGTCGTTGCACTGGTATGACACTAATTCGCCATCGGATTTTATATTCCTTTTTCTTATATATAGAAGTATATGACATTGTAGTGTTGCGGCTACGCGTAACTGTTGCTGTAGCCACTACACTACAATATATTTTCCCGGTGTATTTTTGGATCTTTTTGATTAATTTTTTAAAGGGCAAGACACTAGTGAAATCGGGATATTGCAACATCTACCTGGACAGCCGTAATCTGGGCCAGTTCAAACTAGCCTACATCCCGCAGAATCCGGGCGGCGGCGCGGCCCATTTGGCCACAGGTGAGCATTTTGAGTATTTCTTCAATAAAAATGCTTATCTTATTTAACAATAATTTTCCACTGCTTAATTTGATGAATTGAAATTGATTTTGGTGTTTGTAAGATTTTCAGTATTTAACTTGACAATAAATTAATTCGGAATTTAATGTGATAAGAATTTTCCATAATTGACCTAATTCGACAAGAAAACTGATTCAAATTCACATAAAATAGAATTAATTTTCATTTAAGCAGAATTTTTGGTAATTTGATTGAATAATATGTTTTATTGAACAGCGGCGTCCATTTCCGGCACGGTGGGCACCCAGCCCATCCAGCGCAAAGCCTGCAAACTGCGCTGGCGCCTGGCCAACATGTTCCTGTTGGAAGAGGCGCTCAACCAGGCGCAGGTGAGCCTGTTATCCTCGCTGGGCCCCGGCTACCACGGCAACTTCCAGGACCCGCAGTGCGCCGCTTTAAATCTCCCCGACGACAAGGTGCTCCTCGGACTGAATCCCTTAATGGTCACCGAGATGTCCGTGGCCCGCATAAGGAAAATCTACAATAAAGACGACAGCAAGTCCATCGCCCGGCATCTGGCGCTGTCCTCGCACGACGCCAGCACGCCCGTCAAGTTGATCCACAATTCAGCGGCGCATCTGCGCGGGACCGCCCGCGGCATCGGCTCCGCCGTGGTCGGCTATCTCGGGGTGCGGCTCTTTTCCCCGCGCCCGGCGCACCAGGCGCTGCTTCCCATCGGCGGGATTTGGCCGCTCCTCGGGATGGTCAGTGACTATTTATTTTTTGTATTTATTTTGGCGTTTATTTGTATAGTTATTTTTTATTGTATCTTTACACACTTTTTTGCTATTTATTTTTCCCTTTTTTGTATTTACTTTTCATAGATTTTTACATGTTTCAGTTTTACACTAGTTGTATATTTTAATTTACATTTTGTTTATTTATTTTTGAATTTCTTGGACATTTATTTTTATAAATATTTTTAGGTTTATTTTTGAATTTATTGTTTTTTAGGTGGGCATGGCCAACGACACGGAGTACGTGTACGCGGCGATGAAGTGCTTGTTCTGCGCCATCCGCACCAACAGCTTCCTGCGCGATCAGATGGTCAGCGCCGGCGGCTTCCAGTTCGTGGGGATGATGCTGAAGCGGAAGAAGGAGTGCCTGAACGGACACGTGCTGCACCTGGCCTTCTCCATGATGGCCGTCACCGGCCAACACACGCCCCACGCCGCCGCCATGCTGCCGGCCACTGCCACGGCGGCCGGGACGCAGCCGGGCGCCGAGCGCGAGGTTGCTGCCCGCGAGAATCTCGGCGATCGCAAGGCCCTCGAGGATCTCCTCTCCGACATCCAGGTCAGCAAAAAATTTTACTGGTGATCAGATCAAATAACTAAATAATTTTTAATGCTTGTTAGATGATATTCGTATTATTTTTAAATTTATTTGTGATTAATAATTATTTTTGATTTTAACAATTTATTATTATTTTAATATTTTAATTTAATTCGGAGACTTAATTATAAAAATGTAAAAAAACATAAAAATTTAAAATACTTACTGTATTTGAAATTTTTATTCGATTTTTCTATAACAAAATTAAATTGAAAAATATTTGCAGTTGTGGCAGTCTTGCAACGCGGAGCTGCAGCGCTCGCTCCTGGAGCATTTCGTGGAAATGTGCAAAGAGGGCAACTCCAGCGCGAAACTGCTATGCGAAAGCGGCCTAATCCGCAAGGTCTTCCAGTTCCTGCTCATCTCCGCCGGCAACGACGCCCTGGACCCGCAGGTCCTCCAGACCGCCGGCGAGCTCCTCCGTCTCTTGCTAAAGAGCTCCGGGAAGAGCAACAGCGACGTGTTATCCTTCGCGCAGTACCTCATCTGCAGCATCCCCTCCACGGCCGAGTCCCGCCTCACCCCCGCCGTCGCCATCCGCAACACGGGCCTCACCATCATGCGGCACCTCTCCGAGACCTACGCCGACCTGGTCTCGGCCTTTCTCGGCTTCGACTGGCTCCTGTCCTTCCTGCACCCGCCCTCCACGTCCACTCCTCGTCCTGGTCCTGGAGACCCTCACGGACCTCTTACTCACCCACCCGGCCAACCTGGCCACCTTCCGGGACGGCCGGCACTTCGGGTCGTGGCTGCGGGACCCGGCGCCGCGCCGCCACCGCTCCGAGGCGCACCGCCTCATCCCCAGCCACCAGTCCAGCCTCCAGCCCAACCTGGAGCTGGTGGCGGTGTCCGGGTGGACGGCGCTGCAGCTGCTGCTCCCGGAGGTGGCGCGGCTGAGTGTCGCCTGGATGAACGTGCTCGGGCTCTTCGTCGGGCGCCGCGCCGACGTCCGCGAGGACCCCGAGGTGGCGCTGACGCTGGACAGTGTGTGGTGGAACCTCTTCCAGACCAGTCCGGGGATGGCCATCAAGCTGAAGGACTGCCACATCGTCTGCCCGGAAGCGGTCTACGTCCTGCTGTCCATGGTGCGCGGATGCATCGAGCAAGGGAGTTCCGACAACGCCAACTGTGTCCTGCAAGTGCTGATCTATATGTACCATAATTGGACGGGAGATTCTCGCTGTTCGCCGCCACGCCCGAGTTTGTCGGGGCGCTGGCCGGGTGTCTCTTCACCGCGAATGAAGAGGATCCGCTCTTTATTAACAAAGCGTCCAATTCGCGCCGGTTGCTTCTCGATCTGCTGCGGATGCTCGTCACGGTAATTATTTTACAAGAAATCGCAAGCGTTGCCATTAATCTATATTAAAAAATCGGATTTAGTGAATTTTGTATATGTCGAGAAATTAAAAGTAATAAAAAAGAATAAAAAGTATTAAAAAAGAAATAAAAATTGTGTACTTATTTAAAATTAAAAAATTATGGTTTCTTAAAAATTATTACCAATATTAATTATCTTAAAAATTATTTTTGCGTAAATTGCAGGATTCGCTGGCGTTGCCGGCGGAAAAATGTCAATTAATCACGGAATCTTGGCTGGAGGCGGCGCCGGACACCTGCAAAGCCTCCCAGGTCAACGCCTACCAGACGGAGATGGCCGCGGTGCTGATGGAACACCTCCTGGCCCTCAACGTCCTGGTGGACACCTCCGGATGTGGATCCACCCTCCGGCCACCGCCACCACGTCCCGCCCAACATCTTCCAACTGGCGCAGCGCCTCGTCGACAAACTGTGGAAGGGCGCCCTCCCCAAACTGGACATGCCCATCCTGGACTTCCTCCTCCAACTGTTGACCGCCGGCGTCCGGGACGCCCCCTCCCGCATCCCGGCGGGCGTCCTGGACGCCGGGTTCGCCGCGCTGGACCGCCTGCTCATCTGGCAGATCGCCCGGCCCACCGACACCGTTACCAACCAGATGGCCGTCCTGGACGCTCTCCACAAACTGGTCGACCACCGCGGGCTGATCTTCCACCCGGGGAACCAGGACCCGGGGTTCCTGGGGGCGTTGGCGTACTGCCTGAGCCTGATTGTGGACCGGGTGCCCATCAGCATCGAATCTGGGACGGGGAGCACCTGGCACGCGTACCCGGAGAGCGGCGGCGCCGTGGCGGAGGGCTGGGGGCTCCTGGAGTCCGCCGCGGGGTCCCTGTGGGGCGTGGTGGTGGAGTCGCGGGGCGGGGCGTTGCGGGAGATGCTGCGGCCGCCCCGGGGGGTGCTAGAGAGCGACCTCCGGGACGTCAAGGAGTTCGTGCGGGAGGTCACCGCGAAGTATTGGTCGGCGTTCCTCGACGCCGGGGAGCGGCGCAGTCAGCCGGCGCCGACGCCCGCCCCGGGCGGCGGGGTGGGCATGAACATGGCGGCGGTGAAGAAGGCGCTCCCGAGCTCCTTAGTGCGCGCGTACACCATCCGGCAGAAGGCGCTGCTGAAGCAGGCGACCCTCCCGCCGGCCAAGATCAGTCCGGCGCTGTTCCTGCACCAACTGCGCCTGCACTGCCTGCTGGTCAGCCAGTACGTCGCCGAGCAGCTGAGCCATTTGCAGCGCGCGCAGAGCAGTCTGAACCGGCTGGTGGAGGACGAGTGGGCGCAGTGCGAGAGCGAGCAACTGTTAAGGGAGCGGGCGCTGTGGGGGCCCGAGGAGCCCTGGAGACTGGCCAAGTGGATGCTGGACAGCAGCGAGGGGCCCATGCGCGTCAGGAAGAAGCTGGTCGACAACGCCGACTTCTTCACGCACTACGCCTACCGCGAGATAATAGCCCCCGGGGGCGAGGTGGGCGTGGCCTGAATTATATAACCAATAAAATCAATTTAAAATTTAATGATAATATTTTTTTAATTAAATAAAATGATTATTGTTATAATTAATATTGAATTAAATCGTTGTGCGCAGACGGAAGGCGGCAAGCAGAAGGTGCGCTACCCGGTCAGCTGGGACTCCAAAGCGTATTTCGAGGAAGAACAAGCCGGTGGTCGCGTTAAAACTCTCCTGCGAACCACCACGAAAAAGTCGGAGCAAAGCGACGGCGCTGCGATGGAGACGCCCAACGGCGCCACAGACGAGGACGCTACCGCGCTAGACGGTAAACTGGGGGCGGTTGCCATAGCGACTGCATTTAAAAATAATTTTATTTAAAAAATGAATTAAAATTCAAATTAAATGGGAATGAAATTTAAATTACATTAAAAATCCGTTGGTGTTGTTGTAGACATGGAGGAAGAGCAGGAAAAGGGCGAGGAGGAGGAGGAAGAGGAGGGCTCGGACGACACGGTGATCCGGCGTCTGATGGAGGAGGGCGACACCATTAATTACGCATTTCGTTGCGCTCGTGTCGAGGGCCTGGACGCCTACGAAGGCCTGATGCTGCTCGGTAGAGAGCATTTTTATCTAATCGACGGGTTCACGCTCCTCTCCACGCGCGAGATCCGCGACATCGAGTCCATCCCCGTGGCGCAGCGGGAGCCCGTCCTCCCCTCCGTCATCGTGGGGAAACGCCGGCGACAGAAATTCCATTACGAGGAGATTCGGGAGGTGCTGCGGCGGCGTTATTTGCTGCAGCAGATCGGCGTGGAGATTTTCTGCACGAATGGGCGCACCAATTTCCTGGCCTTCCCGCGGCACACCATCGAGCGGGTCTTTGCGCGGTTAATCGCGTTGGCGCCCAATTTGACCGACTCGGCGTCGGCGTCCGTCGCCGGCCAGAAACGCAGCGCTCAGGTGAATTTAAAATTTATATGCAGTATAATTTCAGAATAAATTAATTTAAATTGTAGATTTATGTAACAAAATGTATTAATTGTTTTTGTGAATCTATTTAAAAGTTGATTGCGTTAATTAAAATCGGTTTTTTGGTTGATTTAAATCGATTTTTTAATTTAAATTTAAAATAAATTAATTTGAAGGTGGAGCCGCACTCCGGACTGCTGTGGAGCCTGATGGGCGACACGTCGGTGACGCAGCGGTGGGTGCGCGGGGAGATCAGCAACTTCCAGTACCTCATGTTCCTCAACACGCTGGCCGGCCGCAGCTACAACGACCTGATGCAGTACCCGGTCTTCCCCTGGATCCTGGCCGACTACGACAGCCCCGTGCTGGACCTGCAGCAGCCCGCCACCTTCCGTGACCTTTCCAAGCCCATGGGCGCGCAGACGGACGAGCGGCTGTCCAACTACGTCAAGCGCTACAAGGAGTGGGATCCCCACACCAAGGACACGCCCTTCTTCTACGGCACGCACTACTCCACCGCCATGATCGTCGCCAGTTATTTGCTGAGACTCGAGCCCTTCGCGCAGTATTTTCTGCATCTACAGGTGAATAAATTGCGCTATAATAAAATAAATTTATGTAATCATTAAAAATGTTATGAATATTAATAATAAAAAATTGATAAGAAAAATTGACGTCAGAAATCAGTAGAAAATATAGACAGTTCGTTTGGTTTATAAAAAATTCGTTAATAATGGTGTTAATGAAAATAAAATAACGTAGGGCGGAAATTTCGATTTGGCGGACCGGATGTTCCATTCGGTGGGGGACGCGTGGCTGTCGGCAGCCAAGAACAACATGGCCGACGTGAAGGAGTTGATCCCCGAGTTCTTCTATTTACCGGACTTTTTGCTGAACGCCAACCGGTTCGATCTGGGCGTGAAGCAGAGCGGCGTGCAGCTGGACGACGTGGTGTTGCCTGCATGGGCGCGCGGCGACGCCCGCGAGTTCATCCGCGTCCACCGCGAGGCGCTGGAGTGCGACTACGTCTCCGCGCACCTCCACGAGTGGATCGACCTCATCTTCGGCTACAAACAACAAGGTAACTAAACAAAATCAAAATACAATGAAATAAAAATAATATACAGTATATAAAATAAAAAGGGGAAACATATTTGTAAAAAATAAATTTGTGTTGAATGATGCGCAGGCCCGGCGGCGGTGGAGGCCAAGAACCTGTTCCACGGGTGGATGTACGAGGGCGCGGTGGACCTGGACAACATGAGCGATCCGCTGGAGAAGCAGGCCTTCATCGCCTTCATCAACAACTTCGGCCAGGTGCCCTCGCAGATCTTCAAGAAACCGCATCCGGTCAAGAAAGTGGCCGCCGGTCGCCAGGATCTCGTCTTCCACAACGTCGCCCGGCTGCAGCCGGTCCTCTTGGCCGGCAAAGGTCAGCGAATACAAGAAAAAATTATTAACAAATGCCCAATAAAATAAATCTATTAGCAGGAAATTTTAACATGCAATTAAAACTAGCTTAAATAAATACTGTAATCACGAATAAAAATAATAAATCATTCTGTAAAAAAATGGAATTAAAATAAATTTTAAAAAACGAAAATAATAATGCAATAAATGGCAAAATAATTAAATGCATAAAAAATAGAAATAAAATCAAATGAATGTGACTGTGTAGAGCTGCGCAGTCCGGTGGGGCACATTGTGTCGCTGGAGAAGTCCTGCCTGCCGATGGAGCAGAACAAGGCGCCGATCCCTCCACACTACTCGCGCTACTTAGCCTGGGGCTTCCCCGACCACAGTCTGCGCATCTGCAGCTTCGAGGCCGACCGCCCGCTAGCCGTCTTCGAGCTGCGCGACGAGGACGAGGTGCTGTGCGCGGTGTGCCCCAGCGCCGACGTGTATTTAGTCGCCGGGATGAGCGGCGTCATCGGCGTGTACACGCTGGCGCGCCGCCGCCGCCTGATCCTCAACAAACACCTGTACGGCCACTACGAGCCGGTGACGTGCCTGGCCGCCAGCGCCGTCTACTCCCTGGCCATCAGCGGCTCCAAGGACCGCACCTGCATCGTCTGGAATCTCCAGGGACTGACCTTTCTCCGCCAGCTGCGCGGACATCCCTTGACCGTCTCCGCCGTGGCCATCAACGATCTCACCGGTAAATTCAACCGAATTAATTCCAAATAATTCATATTTAATCAAAATAAATCATATTAAATTGTAATAAATTAAAATAAATCATATTAAATCAAAATACAGCGCAATAAATTGTAGAAAATTGTTAGAAATCGTAATAAATGTAAATGCAATGCAGGCGACATGGCCAGCGCGGCCGGGACGTTCCTCTTCTACTGGGACATCAACGGGCAGCTGCTGGCCAAGCTGGACGTGTCCGGCGGGCAGGCGCTGGCCAGCGAGCAGATCCTGTGCGTGGCCTTCAGCCAGGCCAGCGAGTGGGACCCCGCCAACGTCCTCGTCACCGGCGGCAACGACGGCCTGCTGCGCCTGTGGTCCGAGGAGCTCGTCCCGGCCTGCCACCTCCCGCCGGACCCCGCCGACGCCCCGGACCGCCTCTCCGTCGACCCCGGGCGCCGCGACAGCGAGGAGGAGGACGAGGAGGCCGACGTCCGCGATCCGGTGGTCAGTCTGCGTCGGCTGAGCATCCACGGTGAGTGGGAGGTCCCTTTCTTGGAGAAACACGTTCAGGAGGTGGTGTTTGCAGGGAGCGTCAGTGCGGCGGCCATGGGCGGGCGCGCGGGCCCCCTCCAGCCGCAGGACACGGAGGAGCTGCCCTCGCCCGTCAAGGACGACTCCCCGCTGGCCGCGGAGCCCCCGCCGCCCTCCCCTCTCCCGCAGATGTTGGCGCACGACATCGCGGTGCTGCACCAGGCGCTGCACGACCACCTGCCGCCCCCCGGGGGGCGCGCCGTGTCCCCCGCCCCGCCCGCCATCGTGCTGGAGGCCCCGCGGCCCGACCAGCTGCAGCGGCGCCTGACGCTGCGGGCCACGCTCAACATCCCGCTGGCGCTGAGCCGGAAGGGGCCCGGCAGCGGGGGCGGGGCCCCCAAGGGCGGCCAGGTGTCGGTGACGGCGGTGGCCTTCAGTCGCGATCACAAGGCGTTGTACGTCGGCGATTCCGCGGGCCGCGTCAGCGCCTGGCTCACCGGCTGATCCAAACGGGAGTTATCGGGATTTTCCGGATGGAATTGTAATTATTCAGCGCCCGGCTCAACGGCGGAATTTTAGCGGGATTTTTCGGGAGAAATTATAATTATTATTTGACTCGGTTGGGTGATGTTGAAGGGTCTTGATTTCGTGGCGATCTCAGTGATTTCTCAGCGGGGCTTCGTTTTCTGCGCTGTCTTTTGTCGTGTCCGGTGACTCGTTGAGTGAATGTTATGTGCGCGTTGCTTGTTGTCGTTACTCGTTAGTCGTCGGTTGTCCTCTTGCCCGGTGTCCAGTCCGTCGATATTCATTTTATGCTGTTTTTTTTCCGTGTTAGACACCGCGTTTTATGCCACTGTAAAGTTCCAATCAATAAAATAATACTTTATTAATTCGCGTTCTTCAGTTAAAATCTGGGATTGAATAAGTAAATTGGATTTCATCATAGTCAGAGCAGGTACTTCCTAGACCATTTCCGGTTAGGTTGACAGTCTAGTGTGTGGGATTCTAAACTTAGCTGAATCAAAAGTCGAAAATTAGGAAAAGCTAATGGGAATTTGAGAGAAAACAGGCAGAAAAGAAAGCGGCTTTAGAATACGACAGCGAACGTGGGCTGAGAACATCACTTGCAGATTATTGTTTCCGGTGCGGCGTTTGTCGCGTAACACAACAACTGAAAAGGGGGTATATTTGTTTCTTATTGAACACAACCGCAACGGGAAAAACAACCTCTCGACACAGAGAAAAAAGAAAAAAAATTAAAATGCGCCGAATCACGGCAGCGCCAAATGCGCTGACCACTCGCCAATTCATCGCTTATATACGGTCGGCTGCCCGATGGGCATCCTAGTTACATCATCCACGAATCAGGTCGTATCGCTACCAGAGAGAGAGAGCTGACCGCTGTCCAGAAACAGCGTCGGTACTTTTTCTCCACCGAACTTAAGTTACCGTGGATTTTTAATAAATCCGCCGGCATAAGCGGATCCCGCTTATTCGGTAGCTCAGTTCGAATGCGTAGCAAGCCGGTCAAGGCTTGCTTTAATAAAAAAATGATTTAAATCCGGAGGAGGAAAATTATTCAGCGTATGGAATGAACTTAAACTAGAAACATAATTTTTAACTGTAGCAAACTCTAATTTTCTGGATAACTCAGCAACGTAAAGTGCAACAGTCTCCTCCTCAGCAGGAAGAGCGCGTAACTTATACCGCTCGCAAAAGGTCACGAACGCTCTCCATTGGGAAGAACGAGTCTTCGAAGTCGTGGCCGCCATTGATTTAAGCCGAAGCTCGGACAGCTTACGGCGCAGTTGGGAGACTGCAACAAGCACAATACGGTAAACTGGGGCCTGGAAAACTAAACTTAAAATACTCAAAGAAACGCGAGGCGTGTTGCGGGTTCTCTGTTAATCTGCTCAGGGCATCAGCCAATACATTCTTAACGTCGGCCGAGTGCGTAGCAACCACTCGGAAGTTGTGGGCGTTGCTTTTGGCAAATACGAGCTTAAGCCATTACAGCGCCTCTATATTTTTTGTTGTACCTCTGTTCAGAAATGACACGGTTTGCGTATTATCTGAAAGAACGACAACTTTTGCACCGTCAAAATATGGAGCGAAAACTACGAGCGGAATACAAGCGGCTATTAGCTCTAAAAAGTTGATATTTCGTGCTAGCGATGCGTGCACGTACGGCGGTAACAGCCAATTTTGTTCAAAGCCAATAGGTTTATTCAAACTTGTTGACTGCCAAGTGCCAGCGAGCCAGCTGCTCTCCACTACCGCACCTAATCCTGAAAAGGTTGCGTCAGGGCAGACAGTAATAACTGTCCGAGGCGCACCCAGCGGGCACGGACAGAGACCGTTAAAGCCGGCAGCAAAACTAATCCACCAAGACAGCTCGCAGCGTAAAAGTTGGTTAACCTTCACTTTATGCCACGGCTTATCAAGAGTGCACAAGCAATCAATGAAAATTCTGGTAAAAGTGCGGGCGCCGTAAACTGCCTTGGAGGCAAACGACATACGCCCGACAAGCACCTGAAGACCCTTTTTACTTATGTACTTTGCGCTTTATGACCTTTCACTAATTCCAACAAATTATTCAATTTTTCAACTGGCAGTTCAAGCCGCTCCAATTCCGAGTGAATTATCAAACCCAAAAAGGTGATACGCCGACTTGGTCCGACTACTTTTTCGCATTTTGCACAGAAACCGAGTCCCGTCAACAAATTTAAGAAATAAAGTAGGGTTGCGTTACACAGCTCATAGGTTTTTCCTGCTAGAAGAAAATCATCAAGGTAACAAATTACAAAGAATCCGCGATTTCGCATCATTGTCGCCAGTGCTCGCGATATTTTCTGAAGTATCGCCGGTGCATTGGCCAAGCCAAAGCATAGACAACGGTCGACATAAAAGTTCTCGGGTTCGCCTGCTGCACTGCAGCAAAGATACATACCTACTCACTTATGCTACGACCCCGCATGCCGCCTCCGGAACTTCCCCCGATGAGCTGTTCCTCCAGCGCAGAATGCGCACAGCTCTGGATTTGCTATATCCGGACCCGAATGCCGTGAATGGCCTAGTGCAGCAGAGAAAACCCCATGACGTTACGCGCCGCCGACACTGCCAGATCTAGAGGCCACGATACCGGAAATCGGGACATGCCACAGCGTGACCAGCAGCGTGCCATACTGGAACCTGCTATCAAACAACCATCGGAATCAACTGCGACAGAATCTCCTCCCGTCACAGCTCACAGCTCCTGTCACGACAAATCCTGCTCCACCAGCGCGCGCGCCAGCGAGATCAGCGAACAATGGAGCTTGGCCAGAGTATTATGGATGACAATGCATCTTTTTTAGCGGGGGAACTGTACCTTGGTTTCTTGTGTTCTCTTGCTCTATTGTGCTCCATATATTGGTTGTCGTCTAACGTTGCCGTCTGTTTTCTTATATTATCTTATGTTACTTATATATTTTCTAATGTTTCCTACGTTTTCTTCATGTTTTCTCATGCCTTGTTATATTTTCTTGCATTTGTATACTTGTTATGTTTCGGCTGCATAAGAAACCACCCAGTGACGGCTGAGTGACCAGTCAAGAGATACTGTACCCGCAAAAGTAACACGAGAAGCGAAAAAATTTAACCGAAAATGAATAATATTATTATAATTATAATAAATAACTGTACAGAGGAAGTAGTTGTTTGCGTGTCCAACCGGCTGGGCGTCGGACCCGTCGGTCGCTTAGCAGATGTTGACAGCGACAGGGGCGAAATTCTGGTGCTGGGCAAACTGCCCAGATTACGGTACTCTCCGTCTCCCCTCGATCCCGGTCCTCTGGATCTGGTCGCTGCTGATATGGCTGGTATTATCCATCCTTACAATTAGAAACGCTGCATTACTTGGTTTCCCACGACCGCTCGGCGCTCGAGAAAGCTCGTGACAGAGAGATGAGTACGATAGGAATAATTACCGTAATAATCCATCCTACCGACCTGCTCAACGACAGAGTATGAGCTGATAATCTCAATGTGGCATAGCTAAGTCCAAGAATTGACGCGAAGCGAGAACTGGATCTCCGACGATAATTTAGTTCTGAACTCCGACACTGCCAAAAGTCAGAATGAGAGAACTGATGATCAAAGTACTGCCACTCACGGACTTATATCACGGCGCATCCGCGTAGAAACAACCCAAAGGAAATGCAAACACAAAAGAAAAAAATCAAGAATGTACTCGTACGAGCGATAATAGAAAGTACGAATAAAGCCGTCAGTTTACGTACACATCGCTACTGTACAGCTACATATACCGCGTCACTAGGTCAGAATGTCAGATCAGTTGGTCAGGGTACCGATGCAGTTACTCAGTGGAAGGTTTAAAAAACCTTCCACTTTGTTATTGCTTTCACACGCGGAACAGCTCGTTGATCCCGTATACGGCCATTTTGCTCCAGGTGGATACATCCACATACCGCAGATCGACATCATCCCAGAATTTCGGTCTCCCGTCGGGGTGAAAGCCACTATACCTGCGCAGACAACAGCAGTATGCGTGAGACTCATCATCGTCAAGCAGTTTCGTTTAACATTTCACAGCAGACGCTTGCAAACTTTCAACGGGGAACATGGTCACTCAGACTCACTCTGCACTCCTCCGACTAACACATAAGACAATTTGGGCACGCTTCGACCGTAGCATTGGCAGTAGCCGTATCCTTTGGTCTTGGACCGAATGTCGGTCCGAATCGTCGTCTGCTACGGTTTCAAAGCTACGGCACGGTCAATGCAGAGCTGGCATTGACCGTAGAAAAGACAAACTACGGTCATCCTCTTTCTCCCTCTGCCTTCGCAGCTGAGTACAGCTACCTACGGGGAGCCGAAATCAGAAATGTTCAGAAAAGTATGCAGATTTTTCTGCAATGTTCAAGAATGTGAACAATGATCGTTTCCTATTTTTAAAATGACTTTAAAACGAACCACCAGAAGATTATGGAATTTTCATTTGTAGCGCATCAACTCAACACCCTGTAAAAATCGCATCGTGCCTCGCTTCCGATCTGGCACGAATTTCAAAATTCAAAATACCCGTTTTTTATGTGATTTGAGAAACTTCAGGTCTTAAACACAGATCTGCAAGATTACAGTCCGTACTACACCTTTATTCTCCACAAAGAAAGGATTTTTATTGTTAACTTATCCAGCAATAAAAGACACTGTCTGACAGTCTGACGTAAAAGTTGCGCGGGTCTCCAGTTTGGCAGTTGGCATGGTGCAGAATTGCAGAACAATGCTGTGATGAATGCCTTATCAAGTTGGATAGTGAAACAAAAGAATTCGAGATTAATATGAATAGTAAAGATTCACCAATACTAAAATCAAATTCACAATTTTGGACCAGAGAGTTTTGAAGTGGTGGTCTTCAGGTTTCAGTTGGCTTTCTTCCAAATTAGACGCTGGGCAGTTTTCACCATTGCAGTACGGCTGTACCGC
Source organism: Paramacrobiotus metropolitanus (assembly GCF_019649055.1). Classification (NCBI taxonomy): domain Eukaryota; kingdom Metazoa; phylum Tardigrada; class Eutardigrada; order Parachela; family Macrobiotidae; genus Paramacrobiotus; species Paramacrobiotus metropolitanus. Next base: position 132,928 of record NW_026570424.1, on the reverse strand, counting down.
CTGTACGAGTGCACAATATCCGCTATTAAATTTCCATAGAAAACTCCTACCACAATTTCCATCAAAAGTTTTTTCTGAATTCTGAATACACCGTTGGATTTGCCATAAAATTCTAAACAAAATGGTTGAGACAGATTTTTGAAATTCGCTTTCCCTCAAGATCATTTGCGCGGGCTGTCGTACCTAGGACACCCGAAATTTTGGGGTATCGTCCCCCTGAGCGCCGGGGAATTGGATTGACTTGAGAGAAATCCCCACAATCTCAGGTATCGTATGGGCGACCGCCCGTGCAGTTGATTTTAGGGGGAAAGCAAATTTCAAAATCTGTCTCAACCATTTTGTTCAGAATTTTACGGTGAACCCAACGGTGTTTTTAGAAAAAATTTCCGATGGAAATTGTGGTAGGAGCTCTTTGAAAATTTAACGGGGGTCTCGCTACAGGTCTGCAGTGCCCTGCAGACTTGGCCCATCTTTTGGGTAAGGTGAAAATTTTCCCATTTTTCCCAGCCCATCTCATTTTTTTTATGAAAAATGAGGATGAGGTGGGATAGAGCCGCAGATGGGGTGAGATGAGCAGGGATTGTTGAAAGATGGGATGGGACAAAAAAAAAAATAAAAATAAAAAACTTTGATATTTTCATCTGTTTTCCAGCTAGGAGCATGTAAAATTTCACCAATCGAGTTCCCAAAACAGTTTTCCGCCCGTAGCGCGGATTCCATCAACAACTGAGCATATTTTCTTGAGAACCGAAACTGTTTTTCGCCCGCAACTCGATCGTATGCGGAAAACTTGCAAAATTAGCGGCAATGAGCCTGTAAAAAATGGGGATGAAGCCATGAAGGTGAGATCGAAAAGGTGATATGAGCTGAAAATTTGAGAAGCCGGAGGTGGGCTGGGAATTAAACTGTGAAAGTGGGCCGTGGGGTGGGGTGAAAGTGGAAAAAACGAAATTGGGCCAAGTCAGCTGCTGCGCAGCATTGATGCCAGTATTGCTACTGCTTTCTCCAACCCAACACCGGAGTTGGGCAGCCAAGTAACCGGGCTGCAGTGCGTCTGGCCATAGCCGTAGAGACTGCTATTGCTAATGCTACTGCCAATGCTGGCGCTTGCCCAAATTCGCTATACTTGTGCTAGGGAGCATTTGCTTGTTACTTACCAATATCGTGACTATTTTGGCTGCCATATACGCAGCCCTCGTAGAATATACAGATGAACAACACAATCTGCAACTGCGGGCGTGATACTTGGGCTTTCTGTTGGCTTTCGTCAATTTATACTGCCAGCACAATACAATTTCCAGCACTGTACCGGCTAATTATAACGACTTACAGCAGGAGATAGTTGCGGATGGTGTGCCAGTCGGCGGGGTAGTCGAGGGTGCGCTGCCAGCGCGCGTGGACGGCCGTGACCTTTGCCAGCATCTCCGGCGTGACCGGCGGGAAGCGGTCGTTCAGCGCGCACATGAAGCGACTGGTCATGTGCATCTTGCCGTCGCTGCAGGGCAGCAGCAGCTGGGGAATGGTGATCTGCAGCTCGTCAATGGCCAGCTGGGCTGGCGCGACTGACCGCTTGGACAGACGCAGCATCCATTCACGCTCGTGCGCTGGCAGAGGACGCCGGTGTACGGCGCCCTGTTGCTCATAGTCAGCGTAGGTGCAACCTTCCTCAAAGACGTCGTACATTTGCCGGCCAAACAGTTTACCAGCTGTCCAGTTGCACAGCAAGACGAAGTCGCAAATGTGCGAGTAGAAATTGATACGAACCAGTGCCCCGTGCTTCAACCGCGCCCGTTTTTGCTGACCAACGGCCAGCGGATCCATGTCAGTGTGGTCTTTGAGCACCAGCACCGACAGACTGATCTCCTTGGCTGCCAGGATGGCCTGCAGAAAAAAGGGCAAGCCGCGCGGCGGGGCGACCCGCAACAGGGTGAGACTGATGGTCGCCGAGCTGAGGGAGCGGGTGAGGAGGCAGGCCGCGCGGAAGCAGTTGTCGGTGTCGACTTGCAGGTATGTGCAGCTTTCGAAGGAGATGCTGACGTGCTCCTGCATCCGGGGATGGCGCAGCAGCAGCTGCCACAAGCCACACACCCTAACAAGAAGCGCACACCTTGTTAATCACAACTACCACCGACAATAAGGCCAACCGGCTCCATCACTGCAAGAGGCCGCTCGTACAAGCCTGTCGTCCACGTTCTCGCGTAGAGGTACGATGGACGACGAAAAGAAGCTGAAATCGATCGTCCGGTGTGCGGTCGCCTTATCAACTTCTTTTTGTCGTCCACTGTACAGGGAATTAGTCACTGTGAGTCTGTGACGATGGTAGTGCACTGGCTATTTCTTTAAGCGCCCTCTACGCTTTTCGGTGTGCACTGACTGCACTCAGCATTGCCGGCACAGAAGTACCGTCGATGACATTCGAAAGGCAGTGACCCGCTATTGTCGCTGCCTTTCGAAGGAAATACGAACCAGAAAGAAATCCCTACCGTTTTGCTCTCATTTGGGAATGAACGTCTAGATGGGACAAGATGTCACTCAACAGCCAAGGCGTCAAATCACTCAGCATCGCTGCATCAGTGTCCATGACCATATCTAAGAAAAGAATACACTGTACCATTATGCAGTAAATTATGAAAGAAACAAAACAGATTGCTCGAGTCTTATTGCCTACACTGAGGGGCACACCTTCCCGTGACAACCTTCGAAACTGTGATCATATTCTAGATCTGCAAAACACTGCCAAGGCTGAAGGCAGCCAGCCTGGTTCGAAGCCAACAGCGTGAAAAAGTGTGTAGGCATGTTGTGGTGTATGTACACTGTACAGTTGTACTGCACTATGATTTACACATGCTGTATGTCCTAGCAACGTTAAATATCAGGTGTACCGTAGAATTACAGTACTATACTTATTACTTGTGTTTAATACTTAATTATTCATTCATTCAGTTGTCGTACTAACGAACAGCTAATAAATTAATAATATTAACTGAGAAAGGACACACATGTTTCACACGTGCTAGTTTATCTGTTCAGCGAAGAAAATGAGAACGGAAGCGAATCCGCCAGTAATTTAATTTTGAACGGCCAAGTGGTGACAGTAAAACAGCAAGCAACATAACTGGGTGTGGAAGTGGACCAGCACCGGAAATGGGATAAGCAGTATCGGAGAAGTGAAGCGCAGCATAAATTACCGCATCCAAAAGATCAAACGCGTGCACGTGAAACCCAGTCTCAGTGAAACCTAACGAGTCACCCTTCACCACGCTTTCGTCCAGCCATACATAGATTACTGTGCTTTGGCTTGGTCGGCAGCGTCCTTGGGAGAGCAGGGAGAACTGACGAAACGGCAACATGCAGCTTTCAGGACCATCATCGCAGCGATGCCAGGGAACGGGACACGGGTAACCCCGCAAATGTACATACGTTAACGCCTTATATATAACGGCTGGGTATAACGCAGCAGTCGACCGATGGCGCCAGAAGGAAGCAGTGCGGCTGTACAAGATGCGTAACCGGCTGTGCGTTAAAGTGCCGGCCCACATGTACAAGCTGATACCCTTCGAGGAGACCAGCACGCGGTACGCCCTCCGCCGGGAGAACCGGAAAGACTATCCTAGCGTCTAGCGATGAGGCTGAAGACTTGCTTGATGCGATAACCGGTGGCGGCACTGGCGGGAAAAGTAGTGGCAATGCATATTTCGTGTTCTGTTCTGTTAAGGAATTTCCTGTACGCACTTGATTCGAGGAAGCTAGCTGCTACTGTAGCTTTTCTCTGTGCTATGTCCGACTTAATGGAAGGATGTAATGGATGTCACCGCAGCTACGCTCGTTTATTTACATTGACCGCAACCTAAAGTGGAGCGTGCATTATGTCCACGTTCTGCGCAAAGTCAACTACGGCATCGCAATGATCAACCGCGCGAAAGACGGCCTGGGTGTGTCCCAACGTACTGCGTATGAGTCCTGCCATGCCTGTGTGCAGGCACATCTTGACTACGGGTCAGATACGTGGTCGCCGGCATGTCTTAGTAATTTAGCTTTGTGCTGATCGAGGACACTGCAGTCCCGTTCAGCGGGGTCTGCTACTGGTGCTCGTTTGCGCCGCTCGTCTACGCTTTGCAGGAAGATAGATAAACCGCCCAAAACGTGACACCAACCACAGCTTTCTCACCGGCTTCCAGAGGCACGTTTTCACTGGCGCGGAAGGCTGGATGGTTGTGAATCGGCGGAAGAAGGGCGCGGCTGGCCAGATGCGTTTCCAGAACTGTCGACAAGGTTCTGGCCATCCAGTGCGTCGATTCCGCGTCGGTCGCGAGTCCGACGATGACGAAGACGCAGCCCGCCGCTTCGGTGCGCAGATGAAACCGGCACCAGTCGAAGAGAATTCCATCGACTGGCTGCAGTTTGCAGTGAAGAGCGTCACGAACATGCTTGATGATGCGGAATTTATCGGAAGGTTCGCTGAGCAGGGCGCTGGCGCGGGGGAAGGGTATCCAGTGCTTGGTGTACAACAAACCACTGCGGCGCTCCAGCAAGGGTGGACCGCTGGGCGGTAATTCTCCGGCCAGTTGGCTTTTGTGGGCCACCCCAATATTACCAGCTTCGTGTGCTGCAGGGGCAGGGTCCTGGTCAGCGCTGCTGCTGCTGGACCCATCGGTTTGGATGCAAAAAATGTCACAATACCGGTCACAACCGTTAAGCTTGGTCAGCCCAACGGCTGGTCGGAAACGAAGTGGTCCATCAAATTCATCGCGCAGTGCCGCAAATAGTGGAACGTTGTGGCGACCAAATCTGCGCAGCTCTGTGTCACGGTAGGGCGGCAGTGGCCAGACGTCCTGCATGTGCAGCCAGCGAGCTTCGGCTGTTGTGCAGTCGAAGTGGATGAAGGCGCGCTCGCCGTCGATATCCTGGATGTAGCCTAGCCACCAGATGTCGCCCTCGCAGGCGTCACGGCGGCGGATGCGGACGGCGACAGTGTTGTAGTAGCTCACTTGACTCGCTGGACCATCCGCCAGTAACGGCCGATACCGAGGCAGCCCGTCCATCTTATCCGGAGGGCCTGAAGAAAAACTGCAACATTATCATTAACGGTTAACCACGAGACGATGTGAATTATTTACGAAGCCATCCTTCAGTTTTAAGTTGCTAAAGAAAAAGGGAAGAAAGGTTTCTTTCTTCGAAGCTGGAGTTCTAAGCATTCTTAAGGGGAGTGGCCCGGTACATGGTACCAAATTCGTGTGCTTGCATGAAAACTTTCACTTTCGCGCACTCCCGAACACTTCTTTGCTTTGTTTCTTCGAACAAAGTAGCCAGATAATTTGAGCAACATCCGGTTCGGGAGTTTACGGCTGTAAAAATATCCTAAAGATTAAATGCATTCAGGTGTAACAAAATCTTATTATGGACCGATCTACGAGTACTTTAAATTTTGCAGGAAAACGCGCATACGCATGAAGATCGTTTTTACATCGAACCAAAGTTACAACATTTTTTTCAAATTTTAAAATGAATTTCAAAAATTTATCTAAAATTCAAACAAACGCTAGCATCGTGGTTCGGCGTAAAAACGATCTCAATGCATATGTGCGTTTTTATGCAATATTTGGAGAAGATCGGTTGATGACGAGACTTTTGGTACACTGAAATGCATTTAAACATTTTGGAATTTTCTTACCGCCATAACTTCCAAACCGGATGTTGCGCGCACAAACGGTTTTCACACCTATGTACACAAATCATTTGGCTGCAAAATGTCATAAAACAAAGCAAAAAGTGTTGGGGAGTGCGCGAAAGTGGAAGTTTTCGTACATTTACACGAATTTGGCACCATGTACCGGGCCACTTCCCATTAACTTTTTAACATCCATCGGTCTCGTAAATTTTCTTAACTTAATATTAATTTCGCGCGAAGACAATGAGCGATTTTGCTGCCAAAATGCTAGAAATTCCATTGAAAACAGTAGAAATAATTCCATTCTTTTTACAGGGAAGGCTAAAGGACCTACTCTAGGAAGGCTGTAAGAGTTCTTGAAAAGCACTTTTTGAAGCATGGTTTGCTAACAACCGGGTAACAGGGATTTAAAATACTCGTAATTCACATATAATAAGTACAGTACAGTCTACAATAAAATTAATGCTACTTTCGCGCAGAGCGCGAAGCTAACAGTCCGTTTTACTGCAAAAATCGCCGTAGAAAATGAGACAAAAATAGCAATTTTGTCGGTTTCTTGCAAAAGTGGTTGTCGTTTTTAAGCAATACTTAAGCTTTTTTAAGCTTTACTCTTTTGTAGTACCCAATTTTTAAAAAATCTCGGGACGAGGGGACATGCCCCCGTCCTTAAGGGAAGTGGGCCGGCACATGGTACCAAATTCGTGTACAAGTACGAAAACTCTTACTTTCGCGCACTCCCAAACACATTTTTGTTTCGGTTTATGACGTTTTGTAGCCAGAAAATTCGTATACACTGACGTGAAAACCGTTTGTGCGCGCAACATCCGGTTCGGGAGTTATGGCCGTTAGAAAATTCCAAAAACTTTCACTTTTATAGAAAATTTGTGACAAATACTCATGTACCTTGAGTTTTTAAATAAGTAGTAAACTATAAGTTATTTGGAATTTTGAATCACAGAGATGTGAACTTGAAAAGACTTATACATTTCCCCACAAGAGAAAATAAAAAGAAAAAGTAAACTATAGTTGCTTACTAGAAAACTACGGTATAAGTTATTTGGAATTTTGAATCACAGAGATGTGAACTTGAAAAGACTTATACATTTCCCCACAAGAGAAAATAAAAAGAAAAAGTAAACTATAGTTGCTTACTAGAAAACTTCAAAACCGAGGCAAACTTCAAACAGAGTCTTCCGTTTAAGAAAGTCCGATGCAATGCCAGCCAATAACTTACCGCACTCGCGATACAGTACTTAATTCGTTCTTTCGTCCATGATAAGAAGACATCAAAATATTAAAAGGCTGAGATGTAGATACAATGTTTAAACAAAATGATATAGTTAATATCTTAAATAGGTAATAAACAGACCATAAATATATTTGTCTACCGTACATCGATCATAAAGTATCTCCGTCAAACACTACAAGTAAAAGCCATTGGTGCAGTTTTTCGTTTACTGTAAAGTGAAAGCATCAGATTCCTTATTTTCACGATGCAAATAATAAATTATGATCAATGATTGACGCGCTACTGATGGTGAGCTGCAAAATATGTGTTCTCTCTCCTAGAGTACTCACTGCAGGTGCAGTGTGCAAGCAGTACAAGCACAACTGCAGCTAAACCGGTCCGGTAGGCGAAGGTAGTGCGGTTCCAGATTCCAGTGGAATCCCCATCCGATTCGATGGAATAATCACGGGATCCGTTTATGCAGAGCTCAGCAGGTCTCGTAGACTGCAGAGTCATAGAAGGAGTTTATAGAATTTGTTACAACGACATTATATGAGTAATGCATGACCAGTGGCCACGTGCTTTTCTCAAATTTCTCTCCAGCTAAGTGCTAGCCTGTTCGCATAAACTGGTCGCCATCGCCATCAAGAGAGAAGCAAAGCAAAACAAGTTCACACTTTACAGCGGCTTGCTAAGAGTAGGCGGCAACTGCCCAGTGTAACCGCAGCAGTTAGCCGCCGACGGTAACGCCGTAACGGCAAGTAGCAACAGCAGGTAACAGCAGCAGTAGTAACAGCAGGTTGGTTGGTGAGTGGTTACAATGCACAATCGCTCAAAGCGAAGGTTACGTGTAGCAAAATGAAGTATGTATGTTAGGCAAGCCGATATTAGGCGTTTGGCGGGCCGACAAATCAGATGGCTTGTTAAAGTACCATCGTTCAAGAATTTCTCAAGAGTTCTCCTCGACGCTGCCGACAGTACTGAGTACTCGTGTTCTTACGTAATGCTGCTGGTTGCGCGGCAGCTTATCTGATGATTCTGATAGCAGTCGTGGGCAAACTCCCGTGAGGCCGTTTGCCGGAGCCCTTTATGCTATTGTCCAGTTAGAGGTACTGGCACTCGTACTGCCAAGGCATAATACAGTGTATGATTTGCCATGGTATTGCCGTACTGGCTGCGCTGTGGATTGATAGCGCGCTGTTCATCAGAGTGCCTGCGAAGAACCAGCGCTGCGTTCGCCTGTGGATGGAAATTGCCAGAAACGGCGAGACTGGAAGTAATGGAAGAAAATTGGGACGACTGGCCGGAAGTGACGTTCCTGTCGGCGCTGCAGCAAAAATACCCCGATGCGGATGTCAGAACGACACAGAAGCAGGGATGAAAAGGGAGCGATCTCCTTTATTTTGTAACAATAAAGCAACCACAAAAACCAACAGAAAACCAATGCGGAAAAGCTGTGGAAAAAGTGGCTGCCAGCGAGCTCGGTGATATCGTGATAATGATGCGGCGTGTTGCAGCTGCGTAACGGCTGATACCGCAAAGAATGGCATCGCTCGTAGCGCTGGGCCACACCTCCAAAAGTGCATAGCGAACGCTGATTGGTCAGCGTAGACAAAGTATACGCTGACGTAGCCAGCGTATATGAGCGGCACGAGTGGCGTGGCCACCTGGGTGCGGGTGCCAGAGCAAGCCACAAGAGGTGTCTACCGCCTCGAGTGAGCGGTCTCTGACACGGATTATCTCTTGTTGTTCGCTGGTCACCTTTGCCAGCAACGGGAATGCGCGGAGGCGCATGAAAATCGGCCGTAATAACTAGAGTAGTAAGGGCAGCCGGGCAGGACGTGCTGGCGGGAGGCTAGAGCGGGAAAAAGGCAGTTTTCGGGTAAGTTTTACTGTTTTTGGGTAATAATCTTCTAAAGTAAGTATGGGAGAACGTTCCGTGACGTCTACGCGCACATCAAAGATGCCGCCCATCGCGCACCTGAGATACCGATCTTCTCTTCGGATCGGATATGCTGCATCGCACGATTATCAGTTATCAGTTGGATAACTTGGATTATCATACTTACGGATTCTGTGTGAGCTAACCATAAGGAAAGTCAGTTGTGTCTTCCGAGCACTGAGCGGCGTAATTGTTGTTTCTGGATCTACGAACCAGAAAAATTGCTGTTCAAAGAATTCTAGATTCAAAAATCATGAAAATTATAGTAATATGTCGACGCCCTATGTAGAACAACATAAGAGCGAATAAAGGTTATAATTCTTTTATGGCTAACGCAGCTGCCGTACAGGCAAGCCGGCGCTCAAGATCGGAGTGGAGATCGGTATCTCAGATGCGCGTGGGCGGCATCTTTGATGGACGCGCGTAGGCGTCACCGAACGGTCTCTCATATGTAAGGGCGGGACGCTCCGCCCTCATGAGTAGCTATTCGCTGTTTCTGGGGATTTCCACCCCGCACATTGCTGCGCTCTTTTGACGGATCTGCAGCACAGTTGCACTGGCTGCAGAATCCTTCCTCGTTAGTCTGGTGTTGCTGCGCCACGGTGCGCATTAGATTCGGCAATAAAGCCTCATCCGGGTTCACCGCTGTTCGCTGTCGAGGATACGCGTGGCGCCCATACGGCCCCGCGTTATACATACTTAATTACTTCAGATGCTTGTTACACATAAAAAGAAAAACTTACCCGAAAAAACAATTTATTGCAATACTGCAAATTTTCTTACTGGGGATGGAGGAAATGCGGCCGTGCACTCCTTCAGCGTTCGCGACGGGATGGGATTATTCAGCGCCGACCGGTGCCTTGAAGGGTCATTACGTCGACAAGTACGAAGAGTATTTGGAGCAAATTACGAAGTATTTTATTACTGATGAATCAAAGGAGTGCTGACTGTTGACCAGTGTTTTAGTTTACTCGCCCATTAATGAGAATTCCTAAATAAGTCCGCTTTATGGCATTCTCCTCACAGTCAGCTGCATGCATGTACAAGTACAACATAGTTATATGTATTGTCCGTTGTGCTGTCGTTGGCGAATGTGGGAAGAGAAGTCAGTGGAAAACGGAAGCCACAATAATTTGCATTTATTTGTACGGTACTTTCTCCCCGTGCAACGAGCAGTACGACCAAAAAATTAATAAACTGCAGAGAAAATATACGATACGATACTAATCCCGTACAAAATGCCATAAAAATTAATGAAAAACAATGGCGCAATAAATGCTGCACAAAAATGCTTCTTTCACATCCCGAACAAACAGTCTCCAAGGAAGAACAATCAGAAACACCGCCCAAAAGGAAAAACGCCGCAAAAGTAATACTGAAATGTAATTAATCACGGCGGTCCCGCGCCCGACGCTCGACACGCGCAGCCAGGGCAGCGGCGTCCGCCTCCAGGCGCCGCAGATCAACGGCCAGCGACGCCAACTCGGCACGCTCCGCGTCCCGGCCCTGGTCGACCTGCTCCGGTTCCGCCCGACGGCGCTCACCCGGCGCGACCTCCTTCACTTCCTCGCGCTGCTGACTGACGGCGGGGGGCTGGCTGGCGCCGGCGCCGACGCCGGCGTCGGCACTGGCGGAATGTCCGGAACGGTCGGCGTCCTCCTTCGGATCCGCGGCATCCCCGCTGTGCTCCCCTTCCGATCCGTGCGCTTGCTGCACGCCGCCGCCAACTCCCTTCGCCTTTTTCTCCCGCTGTACCGTCTGCTGCGCGGCCTCCGCTCCGTCCGACGCCTCACCGGCCGGTTTGGCGCTGACCCCTGCGTAAACAAAAATTAATCTTAATCATTAACAGTTATGGTGAATCACAGCGATAATAACAAATTATTCACTGATCACTGCAAACCGTAATAACAACAGATCACACTGCTAGTCATAAGAAAGACGCCACCATAATATTCGAACTAATTTAGAATGAATTACATCATGTGCTGAAATGATGTAACCGTAATTTTGTGTTTACATACGTTCGCTGGAATAACCCAACACAACACGTTTCATTTAAAATTAAAATTCAGTAACCAAATTCGGAAAGACATTTAAATCCGAAATTCATTCAAAAATTCAAATGTTTTTCACAATAATAATAATAACGCATTCGGTAATCAATTTACAATTAAAAAATAAAAGAGTACGAAAAATAAAATTGGGAAATGAAATTTAATTCCAACCTTGGCAAACCAGCACAATGTCGTCGTCTTCGCCGGATTCCTGCACCCCTCCGCCGGTTCCAGCTGACGGATTCGACACCACAGGCTGAACAATCTAAACGACAAACAATTCATCACTTCCCAACCAAAAAAAAAGTTTGACTGAATCGCGTGTAAAACCAAAGCAACTGTACAATTACGGTCGAAGATATGCGAGCGGCTACAGTACAAGAACTTGTTTTTCGGCACTGTCGTTATTTCAAAATGACATGAATATCCTTCGCAATTTAACGTTAATTTTGCGGGCGCGTTGCATAGTACATATGCATACCATTCCAACGATTACCGACGAGCGGGGTGTCTGCGTGTGCTGAACGGCTGCGGGTGGATCCTGCACCTACGAACGATTTTTCGTTGAGATAAAAACTGCATTTACACTGCCACACCGAATTCCTCCTGTGGCAACTGGCAAACTTCAGCTCGGAGGGTGTCGTCGGACCCAAATAAAATTACACAAGAAACTGATTTAACAAATTTTTTTTTCAGAATTTTACGGGTTAACCGGTAACACTAGGGACTGGATCTGTACGCCTCCCGACAGTAGAAACAGCGCAACATTTCTTACCGTGATCTTACTCGCCCCAGCCCGCATAATCACACCGCCGGGCACATGCGACACCGCCGCATCCGCCGCGCGACTGCTGCTGCCCGCGATCGGGACGCTGTTCTCGGGGAAGCCGTCCCGGGTGTAGAACTTCACACCGCGATTCTCGTACCGCTCGCCAAAAGCCCTAGGGTAGATTAAACACATCCGCTAATAACGAAACTGACTAAATCGATGCCAGAAATTGTACTAACGTCAGTTATGTACAGATAATTCACCACGTTAATGACGTAAAAAATTAATGCTCGGCTTGTTTCGACCTTCAAGTGTTCCTAAACAATTTACATTATCGGTCATATGAATAAACTGCTTAGTAATTTCCACGCAGTAAGCACATACACCTACGTATTAAAAAAAATGTAAGAAATAATAGCATTTTTTGTTTTATTATAAAAATAATTCCCATCTGCAGACGAGACGACCAGAGCGTCCCAGATCGAATTAATTCGCAGTGAAATCACACTTACTGTATTCCTAACTCGCACATCTTCCTGTTAATTCCCTCCATCATGACTACATCGTCGGCGCCAGGCCACTGCAACTCGTATCGCGGCAGCTGAAAAATCCGGGATCCCGCATGATGCCGGGTGGAAGCTAGGCGTTCCGGCTGCACGAAATCCGTACACGCATTGACTGTGTCCAGCAGGGTAACCGCATCCGGTGGCGACTGGCCGTGAAGCGTGCTTTCCAGTTCGCCAAAGTTCTCGAAGGCCAGACTTCTCTCTAAACAAATTCACCTTGATACGACTTTTTATTATTTTTATAAATAAATTAATTTATTAAATAATAATTTGCTTTAACTATGGCCATACAGTCACACACAACCATTAAAGCTTAAATCTTACAGGAATAATCAAAATCCGCATTTTTTTTAACACTGGCATAAACGCTGCTTGAGAAATGCAAATAGCAGAATGCGCAAATGCTGACAGAAATAGACAAATAAACAACAGACAAATATTTAATTAGACTACGGAGCGGACTGTGTAAGCCCTCACTCTACTCACGGATCTCCATGACCAACACAAACGGACTGGGCGATTCCTCCGCGGGTTTTTTGGACGGGCTGCCGAGGTCGGCACTGTCGTCTGGAGCGGCGCGCTTCTTGGGATCCTTCTTCGAGGCCATTGCACGCAACTGAACAGATAAGACTTTCACACGGAACGGTTTCGTACAGTAAGCACTTTGATCGATAATTTCTGCAAAACGAGATGAAGCTGGCAAAGGTGACTTGCAGATTTAGGCGTGCAGCAAAAAATTACAGTCGTAAGCATCAGACTCCAGGTGCCGAGGCACTTTCCGTTGTTGGATCTCGATCAACGACCGCTGTAGCGTGCACGCGGCACCAAGCAAAATAAGAATTCCGCGCCAGCTGACCAGCTGCTGCAGCTGATCGACAGACTTCACGATGAAGCACGCTTCACCGTGTGATAAGCTGGTGAGTCACACTGCACCGCTCGCAGCCGAGAACAATGGACGGAAGCTGCGATTGGGCACAGGCCGCACAGCTGGCGTACTTGTGCGCTGAACGTACGAAATTTATTTAAATTCGGTTTTGACGGAATTTATTAAATTATAAATTATTTGAAAAGTGCCAGTCCACTCTGGAGGTTCGTTTTTATTTGACCGAAAATTTCCTTAATTTAACGCGCATGGCGGAGACCGTTTTTACCTGGAAAGTGGAAACTGACAGAAACTGCAGTGAGAGTGTGAAGACGTACAGTATGCATTTGGCTGTTGCAAACGGGGCTTATCTTCGCACTTCCCTGTTGTAGTTAAGGTAGAGTGCAGCGTGCAGTACATGGACCGCTTAGCTTGCGCCAGTGTTGACTGTGGAAGCACGATTAAAGCAGATCTGTGGTTGATTTCCTCGCCTGTTTCTCTGCAGGAAAGCACTCGGAGCGATGAATGGGCCGCGGGCCGGGATAATCCCTTTGGCGGCGGCATGACGCCACCGGACTTGCGGAAGATGGATCTGGGCCGGGACAGCCAGAGTCGCGAGGAGGCGGCCCGCGCGGACCGCGACGACGCCTCGCAGACGTCGCTGACGTCCACCGCCGTCTCAAGATCAGCTACGTCTCCGACTCCAGTTCTTCCACCGCGCGCGACCGCGACGAGCCCTTCGCAGCGCCCAAACGCGTAGTAAGTTGTACAATGTAAATTTCATGTTTTATTCGTCTGCGTATTATCCGTTAATTTCGTTTGCAGTACGTATTTAGTTATATAGCGCTGATCAGTTGACTGAAACAGATTTGATGTTTATTTACGAATTACGATAGAAATAATTTGTTTGGCTTATTTATGCTGGTGAAATGTTATGAAAAAGCAGGTTAAACTATTTAATATTTTATTTCGTTACGTAGAAATGTACAGCAGACTTCGTGATTTAAAAATATTCGTGATTTTTTCTACTTACTTCTGGTTTTCATGTGGAGTTTCCTATGAAATCCGAGAACAAATAAAAAAAATATTTGAACAGATCACAAAGGAAGCGAAGGAGGAGGAGGACAAGTTCGTGACGGTGACGGTGACGGTGAGCGAGCCGCAGAAGGTGAACGAGGGGTTGAACGCGTACGTGCAGTACAAAGTCAGCACGGAGACGAACCTGGCCGTCTTCCGGCGCCGCAAGTTCTCGGTGGTGCGCCGCTTCAGCGACTTCCTGGGCCTGCACGAGAAGCTGCAGGAGAAGCACGTGCACGTCGGCCGCTTCGTGCCGCCGGCGCCCGAGAAGAGCGTGGCCGGGATGGCCAAGGTCAAGATGTCCAAGGGCGACACCACCGCGCCCGACGGCGCTTCCGGTAAAAAGATGTTTATTTGTTACGAATGATTTTATAACATTTAGTTGGTTGATTCATTGAATTAAAAATGGAATTTATTTGATTTTATAATTTTATTTTCGTATTAAGAATTAATCTTAAAATTAATTTGGCGGTTTTTTACAGGAGAATTCGTGGAGCGGCGTCGCGCGGCGCTGGAGCGCTTCCTGGCGCGCACGGCGCAACACCCGGTGCTGCGCATGGACCCCGACTTGCGGGAGTTCCTGGAGATGGACGAGACGCTGCCCAAGGCCAGCAACACCAGCGCCTTCAGCGGGGCCGGCGTGATGCGCTTGTTCGGGAAGGTCGGCGAGCAGGTGACGCGCATCACCAACAAGATGGAGGAGAAGGACGAAGTATGCTCTTCTGACTGTTCGTCGGTGATGCTGGTTGTTTTATTTGGGTGGTTTTTGCAGTGGTTCGAAGAAAAGACCTCGCAGATCGACAACATGGAGATGCAGCTGAAGAAGCTGCACGCCAGCGTCGAATCGCTCTACCACCACCGTCGAGGTCAGCGGGACGGGCATCCAGTTTGTCGGATAGTGAATCTGAATTAATGGATATACTGATGTATTTTTTAATCTGTTTATTTTCAGTTTAATTCAGCTTTTTAAAACTGATTAATCTACGTAATGATTTATTTCAGCAATTTTAACTCGGTTTTTACGGATTAATTCTTGAATAAATTCATTCATTTTATGAAGGTATTTTTCAGTCGGTCAGCGAGACTGGCATCGAATAATGATTTCGATTTAATTGCGTTTACTGATTTATTTTTAATCTGTTTAATTCTGTTTATTTTCAGTTTAATTCAGCTTTTTAAAACTGATTAATCTATGTTTTAATTATTTATTTCAGTAATTTTAACTGGGGTTTTACGGATTAATTTTTGAATAAATTCGCTCATTTTATGGAGGTATTTTTCAGTCTTTTTAATTAATTTTACTTTGATTAAATTTTGATTTGAATAATTTTTAATTAGTTTATGTTTCAGATTATTTCAGTGATTGATTTAATTTATTACGGATTAATGTGTGAAATTTTTTTGAAAATTAATTTGTGCAGATTTGTCGAGCGCGACGGGGATGTTGGCCAACTGTTGAGAGCACTCACCGTTGATCAAAGATGTGCGCCAACTAGATCAGCGGGCTGGCCAAAAAGCGGGAGTTGCCGAGCAGGCCCGATAAGATCCAGGCCCCGTCCGACGCAGTCCTCGAGGTCGGTGTTATTATTTATCATTTTTGTTAATATGTTGGCCTGGATTTCAATAACGAAATTGCTGAAATAATATAAATGTGAAGAAGTTTAGCTTAGCTGATAAAGAAGCTATAGCAGGCGTATCTCTATTTTTTGGCGGATATACTGTTGAATATGCTGAATAAATTGAATTTTGTAAATCAGCAAATTCCGAAATAATATCTCTACTTTTGGGAAGTTGTTGGAATTTTATTTATTCAGTATATTTTAGTGAAAGGACAAGACGAGCAGGGCTAGAAGGATTTCAACGATATTTCCAAGATGATCAAGAAGGAGATGGAGCGCTTCGGCAAGATCCGCGTCAAGGACTTTAAAGAGACGCCGGTGAAATATGTGCAGGAGCTCATGCTGCATCAAGAGCAGGTACGGCGACAAAACGCTTAGAAAATCGTGGCAAAAATGGATAAAAAGTAAATCTACAAATTCGGCAGCTGATTAAACACTGGGAAGCCTTCCTCCCGGGACCCGGAAGCGCGCTCCATTTCCACCGCGTAAACCCACGGACGCGGCCGTCCCGTCGTGCGCGGTGCTGTGCGTGCCGTGCCGTGCCGTTTGTGCGATGACCAGCGGACCGGGGGTGGCGGGGGTGGCGGGGCCCCCAGGGCGGGCGGGCAGGTGTCGGTGACGGCGGCGGTCATCAGTCGGTCGGCGATTCGGTGGGCCGCGTCAGCGCCTGGCTCACCGGCTGATCCAAACGGGAATGCCGGGAATTTCGGGATGGAATTGTAATTATTCAGCGCTCGGCTCAGCGGCGGAATTTTAGCGGGAATTTTCGGGAGAAATTATAATTATTATTTGGCTCAGTTGGGTGATGTTGAAGGGTGTTTGATTTCGTGGCGATCTCAGTGATTTCTCAGCGGACCTTCGTTTTCTTGCCCGGTGTCCAGTCCGTCGATATTCCTTTTATGCTGTTTTTTCCCTTGTTACACAATGCGTTTCATGCCACTGTAAAGTTCCAGTTAATAAATACTTTAATTCGCGCTCATTTAAAACGATGTAACGTACGGGATCGAATAACAAGATTTATCTATTCAATCAAATTTTTGATTCAAAAAAATTTAAAGTTTTTATTAAATTTTTTGCAAGGTTGTATCGTATGCGTACGTCTGACTACGTCATAATAGTAACATTACCGCAAAAAATACAGTTACTTATTGAATTGAAAATAAAATTCGTTACTGAGCGCAAGCCGCAGTATGCCTGTAGCGGCTCGTAACAAACCGAATTGGCACGTTAAGTAAGTTACTAAGTATTCAAATCAGATTAAAAGTTATCTGAAAATCTTCCATCTGAAAATGAATTATACCAAGGAAACTGCTAACAGGAAAAATGTAAGTACCATAGAAAAATATTCCAGATCCAACCAGTTGAATGCTTTGAGCGGCCAGTGGAAAAAAAAGTTGGCTGCGAAATTGCGCATGCAATGAAAGTGGCCGGTCGGCGAGCGAGCGGCGTTGTGTGGTGTTTTGTTGTGTTCGGTTCTGCGTCACGCCTTCTGAGCCGCGAAGGCCGCTTCTGACTGGCCACTGCGCTTTATCGGGCTGCTCGATAGTCGATACGGATAAGCCAGCTCGACTCACACAATGGCGCGCATCGTACTGCGATTCATACAATGACGAACGTACAGAACGGAACGCGGCCGTATCTTCTTCTTCTGCGGATTATTATCATCGTCTCTTCGCCGTCTTCCGCTCGCGTGTTTGTTTTTCGAGACTGTCAGTGGAACGGATTCGCTGAATCGGCTGTTTTCCTCTGTATCTTGATGTCATTTTTTTGTGGAAAATTCGCATTGCACAATGTGATTAATTACTGACGTAAACACTCCGCTCATTAGCGATTCCCTGTCCGTCCTGTCTTTGGAATCCCCTGTTGATACAGGAATTTCACATCATTCGACTGTCTGAGAATTTTTGAATTTCAGTTCGAAATTAATTTCGATCATCTCGAATTTTCTACCAAGTTTTTCTTTGTTTGTGTTTGGATTTGCCAGTCATTCCCGACGAATTGGTGTGGATACAGAGGATTATAGTGTTTTGTCGGATTACTTTACGATTTGCAAGTAAGTTGGACGTTTTTGGAATGTAGTTCTGGAGAACAACGCGCGTAAACCGGTCATGTCGGGACATGCTGCTCCCGGTTATGTCATCGTTCACTTGCTGCTCGGACGCTCGGTCATCGACCGTCAGGCTGTGCAGTTAGCGCGAGTGGCGCAAGTAGTTAGATCACTGTACTGAGGCTGCGTGTGGCTCGTTGACTGTACGGAATATTAAGCTCGTTCGCTGTAATTACAGGCTTCGTACAATTGCTGCTTTTTTTGCTTTGTTTGTAGAAATTTGTTCAACAACTATTTTAAACTTGATTGAATTTACGAACATTGAATTTACGAACATGAAACTAATTATCTTAAAAATTTATCTAATTATTTCTTAATCTTTGGCACAAAAAGTTCTGTAATTTTCTGAGAATTGATTTTCTGATTAAGGCCTGGATGGTCGGAATTGGGAAATGAGAAAGGCCTCGATTTCCCTCATTGTTATCTCCGACTGACAAAACTGAGCCAGCGTTTATTTGGCGAGCCCTGTAAAAGAATCTGCCGTTCTCGGCGAACAGATTTTGCAGTGGTCATCGAAAACTCAAGTGTCCGTGATTTGCATGTCGCGGCAGCGCGATGCAGCAGCAGCGCATGCAGGGAAGCGTGCAGACGCGACCCAATTTGCCCCGTTCCAAAAAAGCAGCCTTTTGTTTGTGCACAGACGTAATGACGGTGATTGGGTTAGAAGCGCGAAACCGGAAGTGGTGGTGGTCAAGGTTGAGAGCCAGCAGTGTGTGTGAGTGAGTGAGTGTGTGCATGTGTTGAGCGATTACATATTCCGCGCGGGTCAATGACACCGCGATAGCGATAGCAGCCTGCGCGAGTCAGTGCAGTGGCAATGACCTCTCGTTCATTCTGCGGCTGCACAGCTGCCGCGCCGGCTATCTCTTTCTGGCCAGTTACGACGGCTATCCGCCGCTCTCTGTCTGACCAGTCACTCCGCCTACAGAATTCTCGTGCTCTGCGCCCTTCTGCTTCTGTGCTCAGATTGCCAAGATAAACATGCAGAGCGGTTCTGAAATGTATACAGAAAATTGAAAATTTCCAATCAGATTAGTTCCTGATCATCTGTAAAATTTCCACGCCATCTGTCGTTTTTCCATCCTGAATAAATTTTTGAAACACGATCACATGATCATTGTTTGGATAGATGTACAAATGTTGCTTGAAGTTTGCACAGCGGCATTGCATAATAGAAACCGCAGCGTTTTAAAATGTTTTAAATTAGCAAAACAAATTTATATGTGAAAATTGGAATGCGGGCGTATGATTGTTTACGTTTGGTTTTACCAGAATTTAAATTAAAAAATAAAATGCAGCGATTTAGGCTTGAATTTTTGTAAGAATACTTATAACGTAGTTTGGGGAAAATGCTAAAATGCGAACGAAAGTACTATAATTAAATATATTGTTGCAGAATTAAAATCTTTAATATGTGGCACCGAATCAGTTTGATTATCTGTGAAATATCTTTGGCAAATTATGAGGTATTCGCTTTTTCTTCAAAAGAAAATACACAATAAGATTGAACGCGCAGCGGCAGTAATATTATGCCAATTGTGAAATGGCCATTTTTGATAACTAGCAATTAGAAAAAATGTGTGTTAAACGATGGGAAGATTGTCGGCGAGTGTTAAACGGTGGTGCATCGGTGTAGCCAGCCTACTAATCCGTAATCGTAGTGAGATGGCAGCGAAACCCATTGTGCGCGCGCAGGTGAATGACCGCGAGCGAGCGCCCAGTCTGCCGTATCAGGCGCGTGCAAATGCAAGAGATACGCACAATCTCTTATCAATAATTATTCCCGCGTTATGTGAATCCGCCAGACGCCAGAGAGTAAGATTACTGGATATCCCACTTCGCAGCCCGCTTCACTTTTTCGCTTTCCCGAGAACGTCCTTAACCGGTTACGCAATGGGCTGTGATCAGCTGGCGGTGTACACGCTCAGCCTTGGCGCAGCTGGTCACTGACCTCGCGCATTACGCAACCGTACTTGTCAGTACGTGTGAGTGAAGTGAGACATGTGCTGCTGTCTGCCGCACTCGCTGCACTTGCTGTTAAGCCGTTGTACGTACGTACCGAGTGGACGTTGGTCTGCGCTGTGCACCGCGGCACAAAAGAGCAACAGACAAGTGAGCGCGCATGCTAAAGCCTGAATGGACGCTGGCCGAGCGGCTATCGATCGGTTTTGGCACCGCTGCTGAATCGTCTGTTAGTGCATTCTACGCGGAATGACGGATTTTGTTGTAGTACTTGTTTTGAAAATTGTCTAGCGCTTGTTTTAAAATTAATTTTTAATATCGTGATCGTGTCGATGTTGTTCTACTTGATAATTGTTGGATAAAAATTGGTTGATTAATTGTTAGTGTTGGTGGCTGTGAATGAATGTGGCGCGGCGCGATGAGCAGCAAGGAGGCGACGTCGGCGGTGCACCGGGCCGCGGACAGCAGCCAGAAGAAGGCCGGCATCCTCGGCTGCGGCGCAGGGTCGCTACCGATGCCGATGAAGGGCAAGACGGCGAGCAACAGTCCCGCCGTCTTCGAGGCCGGCACCATCCACCTCAGCATCGACCAGATCAGCGGCAAGGTCCTCAATTATCCCGCCGGCACCCTCTTCCCGGGATCCGTCGTCCTCTTTGAACAGGTGCGCGTGCCAGCGAAATATTCCTGTTATTTGCAGATAATTTAAATTTATTTTGGAATTGCCACGTTCACGATTTTGATGGATTCGTATGGCGAAATATTTATTTTATTTATTTTGCATTTGAATTTTTTACGAATTTGAATGGTGCTTTTGCGCGGATTGCGTTAAACTTTATTTTATTTTCAGCAGGAAAAATTAGATAAAATTCTCCACTTGAAATTCTCAAAATTCATGATTATTCTATTTTAAAAATTAATTTTCTGATTTTTTCAATCTTTTTTTTACAAAGCAGTTATTCGGTTACATCATATTTGGTTTGTGAATAATTTGACCGTTGCCGGCATGAAGTTGGTTGGCTGTGTGAGTGGAAATTGGCAGTTGGTCTGATTGCAGTCAGCCGACGAGGATCCGCTGCTGTTCCACTCGACGGAAGTGTACGGGTGCGGCGGCGGCGGCCTGGAGGGCGAGCTGGAGGGGGCCGGGGAGGCGGAGGCGGGGGAGGAGGCGCAGCGGCGGGCGCTGGGTCTGACGGACAGCGACGGCAGTGATCCGCTGCAGGGGGCGCTGCAGCACCTCGAGGCCAGCACCACCACCTCCGAGATCTCCGACCTGGACCTCCACACCACCAAGGATGCCGGTAAGTGCTGCTGTACACTTGTTTCCACAGAAAAATAATTTGTAAAAATACATTGCAATTAATTCTGATTTATTAATCTAATATTGGCGTGGTTTCTTAGACGGCAGTCTGCAGGCCGCGGCCGACTCCAACTCCTCGACGCCCAGCAAGATCGCCGTGCCGTGCAAGGTGTGCGGCGACAAGGCCAGCGGCTACCACTACGGCGTCACCAGCTGCGAAGGCTGCAAGGTGTGTCCTGCTTTTCGCCTTGGTCGTCTCTTTGAACAGATATTAATGGTCGTTGTGGTGCAGGGCTTCTTCCGGCGCTCCATCCAGAAGCAGATCGAGTACCGCTGTCTGCGCGAAGGCCGCTGCACGGTGCAGCGCGCCAACCGCAACCGCTGCCAGTTCTGCCGCTTCCGCAAGTGCCTCTCTGTCGGCATGTCCCGCGACTGTACGTCCATACATACAATCATTTTGTCCAATTTTTATTTTCATTTCTGCAGTAGTTATTCAAATTTGTTTCGTTTCAGTATCTCGAATTTTTGAATGTTAATCTGACATTTTTTATTTGTTTTAAATTTTAAAATAATCGAAATTAAAATTTACTTTTCGAATAATTAAGTACCCAGTTGAAATTAGTTTGAATTACCTGGTTTAAAGTTTGTTTAATTTAAATCTCTTTTAACTTAATACGTTTAGTTTTATTGAATGTGATTTAATCCGCATAATTTAATTAAATAGTTTAAAATTTGTTGTTTTATTAATTGTTTATGTAGATGTCTTTGAATTTTTTTTAATTTTTTTAAAAATTTAACTTTTATTGAAAAAGATGGTGATAACTGTGATGTAACGGCAGCCGTCCGGTACGGGCGCGTGCCGAAATCGCGGACCCCGCGCCACGCGGACCCCTCGACGTCCAAGCACCCGCCCCCGTCGGCGCCCCTCGTGGACTCCTCCTCCGCGGCCTACCCCGGCGGGGTCATCAAGAGCGAGTCGCCCGACTCGCAGTCCCACGGCCAGCTCCCCGGGGAGCTCAGCGAACTGGGCGTGGAGAGCGAGCAGCAGCTGCAGTCGGTGTACAGCGTCATCCTCACCGTCAGCCAGGCGCACACAGCCAACTGCTTCTACACCGAGGACAAGGTGCGCCAGCTCCTCAACACGCGCCACCCGGCCATCCTCACCGAGCCGGAAGCGGCGCCGCCGCGGCTGCCCAAGGGCGGGCCGCAGCCGCAGTGCGCGCCGGACAGCAGTCACCTGCAGCGGATCCTCATGTGGCAGAGCCTGGCCAACCTGATCAATCCCGCCATCCAGCGGAGTGTGGAGTTTGCGAAGAGGACGCCGCGCTTCGGCGAGCTGAGCCAGACGGAGCAGCTGATCCTCATCAAGGGCGCCTTCTTCGAGATGTGGATGCTGCACATCGGCCGGATGGGCGTGCACGGCCAGTTGACCTTCCATGACGGCAGTTACGTCACGCGCCAACAGCTCGAACTCATCCTCGAGGTAAAACAATTACAGTTTCTCCATTAAATTGGAATTAATTTTCTCGTTTACCTTACGGTATTATTATCCTGATTTGTACAATTATTTTCCTAATCTGTCTAATAATTTCCTGATTTATTTTCATAATTTACTGAATTATTTTTCCACGTTGATAAATTATGTGTCCATTTTATTTCAATAAGTTTCTTGAATTTTTGCGCAGTTTTCCACGCTTCTTACCAGTATTCACAGGAATTATCGTAGTGCGGTGGCAATCTAGAGTTTTGTCGGTCATCCGCTGCTACAGTTACTTATGTTGCAGGATAAATTCGTCAAACGAGAGCAAAATTAATGCTTTGTCGCTGATATAATTTTCTCCTACATATTCAGCTGTTTGATAAAGTGGGTAACCTTCTGGTGCATTGCAGGCAGACGTGGCCGGGCGGATGTTCAAGTTCTGCGCGGACATGCAGAGTCTGCAGCTGACCGACACCGACATCGGTCTCCTCTCGGCCATCGTCCTCTACACGCCCGGTACGTCGTCAGCTGATGTATTAATTTGTTTATTCAGTTAAATTTTAATTGGATCTAATTGGAATTAAATTAAGCATTGTTTTTTTTTACTGAAATAATTGTGATTGTTTCCCGCGTGTTACGGTAGACCGCGTGGGATGGGGCGCTCCGTCGGCGGTGGCGGCGATGGAGCGGGAGCTGCAGCCGCGGCTGGTGGAGCAGCTGCAGGAGAGCCTGCAGGAGGCGCTGCGCGTCCACTTGCGCCGGCAGCGCGCCGGCGAGCCCTTCTTGTTCCAGTCGGCGATGGCGCTGCTGGGCGAGCTGCGCAGTGTGAATCAGCTGCACGGCGAGCAGCTGGACTGGTTCCGCGCCAACTGGAACTACTTGACGCACATGCCGCCCCTCTTCGCCGAGATATTCGACATACCCAAGAACGACCTCGAGGTACACCCATTTCATTTGCTCACATTAAATTATTAAAATCGCCGATTTATTACCATTTAAATTGCTTGAATTATTCAGTATTTTCCTTTTTAGTTTAATTTATGGCGTTACTCTTCTATTTGCAGTATCAAATGATGTGCAACAACGGCGCCGCCTGCTCATGAGCGCCGCCATGTACAGACAGCGGAGCAGGTTGGTCGAGGAAATCGGAAATAAATTTGCAATAGAAATAAAAATTATTTGCAATTGTTGATTAAAATAGAAATAAATTTGCGAAAAATATTGCAGTATCTTGTAGAAAGTGTTTAATAGTAAAATACTGTTGTAAATGTATTTATTTTGCCTTTGCAGCGGCGGTGATGAGCGTGTGGACCGATCGGCTTTCGTGGTGGACGCCCGGATATTGCTTGTGGAAAATGATTGGGCCGGCAGTGCGCGCCTGCAGTTGGATTGTAGTTTTACGTTGTTAGAGATGACTAGTTGCCTATTCTGATACAGATGACGTTATAGTAACTGGATTTTGATTTGAATTATCCTTGCCTCTTCTTTTTGTATTCGGTTAATGTACTCGCAATGCTCGCCTTGGAAAGCCAGCCAGACGGATGATCGTCGGAACGTTCTCGATGTGAATTTTATTTCTTCTCTTCCTTTTCCTTTCCTCTCTCATGACCAAGTATTGCCTGATCTGTCCGATTCCGATTCGACGGTTTGCACCGTTTTATACGCCGTGTTTAATTTCCAGATTCGATTTGCGCTGTTTTTGTTGTTGTGTCTTGCCTAATTTCTAATAAAATATTTTCTTCGATTCACAAAACGATTTTCCGCAGCGCTGCAAACTGCAAATTCAATAAATGAGGAATAAGTCCAATAGATGAGAAAAATGGAAGAAAGGTCAACAGTCAAAACTAAAACGGAAAAATATAACCAACTTTCGTACGGCTTGACATTCATGCCAGTATCGTATTAGCGCTAAATGGTGGCAGGGGGTCAAGTGATAAAAGAAACGGAAGAGACCGAACAAAACAAGACGTAAGGAATGCAGCCGCGTATCGTAGCACAGTGGCTGCTATCTGCACGTTGCCCTGCTTGCGCTGCTAAAGGCTGTTCCGCTCACGGGCAGAGACCAACAAATTCTATTCAAGCTTACGTTATTATCGACAGATTTGTTTGCTTTTTCATTGCGTAGGTTGTTGTGACAGGTGTAAATGGAATTATTTGATTTTCTCAACTTTTGTCTGACCATAGCGCAACGGCGGAAGCGGAAGAGAGAAATTGAATGAGACTGGCCAAGCTGGCTGCCGTCGCGTGGGCGGTCGCGCGCGCGCTCCAGCCACTGCAGTCACTCGCGCCAATGCAGCTGCAAACTGGCAAACACTAACAAAATGCACCTTTCCTTTTCCAGCGTTTTCGTGATTTTGTGACTTTGTCTTTTGAGTTGTTAGATTTGAGAAATGTCCACCTGCATGTTGAGTGTTTATTTGAAGTTTTTCTGGACTATATCTTAGTATTGCAGTGATCTGTGATGAAATTGTAGCCTGAGACGGGCAGCGCGAAGTGACTGCACAGCGTTGTGGCGACGATGGAGTCAGGCGATCCGAGCGGAGACAGCAGCGCTCTTCCCGCGCAGAACGTGTCCGCTACGGTCTCCCCGGCCGTGGAAGCAGGCAGCGCTGCAGCGGGGGATCCTGCTGTTCCTCCGGCCCCGGTGGCGGGCGCGGGCGACGCGCCCGTGGTGGACACGGAGGCGGAGAACAAGCGCAAGGTGAGCGAGTACCTTGAGGCTGTCAGCCAGTTGGCCGCCAGTCGCGCGGCGGAACGGCAGCGCGCCGCCAGCGCCGAGTACCCCGAGGATGACTTCTACAGCACCCTTGACTCCAAACTCAAGTCCTGCACGGGGTACATCAAGAAGCTCAAGAACCTCACCGAGTCCCAGCACGACACCCTCGACAAGGACTTCCACGGTAAATACACAAGAAATTACAAACATTTGTTTTTGCAGTTGAACATTTAGAGAATATTCCTGACAATCATTCAGTTAAATTAGTGTAATTCAGCCATTGAAATACGCTAATATAAGTAGAATTATTTTTTTACGATTTCCAACCAAACAGATAATACGATTTTTTCGCAATTGTTTTCGTACTTTTTCGTCGTACGATTACGGTGAATTAATGGTAAATTATTCAAAAGCACAAGAAATAAATAAAAATAATCATAACCTGACGATTTCCAATTGTTTATTATGGTACGAGTGATGAAGTAAATCGGTAATCGATGTTCTTCAACGGATAAGGATAGGTGAGAGTGCCCGTTTACCGGTTTACGGGCTTGGCTACTCGAAATTAAATCAATCATTCAAGCAATCAAACAGCCTAAAAAAGGAATACCATAAATCGCAAAAATTGTTGTAATTATTTGTAATCGTTGGGATATTTTCACTGATTAATCTAAAAATAACAGGATCCCAATTATGTCGCAACTAATGATGGAATAAAATAGCCGGAAAAATAAACAGAAAACCCTGGGAAAATTATTTTGAATATAGTATAAAATTAAAAAAATTTGGAAATTATTTGTGAAAATGATTAATCTAAAAATAACAGGATTCTAATTATTTCACACATAATGATGGAATAAAGCAGCAGGAAAAATCAGCAGAGAACCTTGGAAAAATTATTTTGAAGATGTATAAAAATAAAAAATATTGGAAATTATTTGTGAATATTTGTGAATATATTGTGTTGATTGTTTGAGGTCTGAATCTGCGGCGGTACGTGTCGGAGGCGACGCAGGCGCTGGCGGAGGCCAAGCTGAAGGTGAGCGACGTGCCGACCGCCCTGCACGTCAGCGGCCTGCTGCAGCGCCGCTACGCCGACTTCGCCAGCAGCATGCTGGACTCGTGGCGCCGCGTGCTGCCTTTGACGCGCAGCGATCCCGTCAGCAACCCCTCCAAACTGCGCGTCGACTTGAAGTTCCTCCCCGAACAACTCCTCACCGGCCTAATACCGCTCAAGCCCGCCCTCGCCCTCCTCAAGGACTGCCTCGCCGCCTTAATAGACCAGGACAAGGACGACCGCCAG
Organism: Paramacrobiotus metropolitanus; assembly: GCF_019649055.1. Classification (NCBI taxonomy): domain Eukaryota; kingdom Metazoa; phylum Tardigrada; class Eutardigrada; order Parachela; family Macrobiotidae; genus Paramacrobiotus; species Paramacrobiotus metropolitanus. The sequence goes on along the minus strand of NW_026570424.1, from coordinate 106,278 downwards.
CTGCTGCCCCTCCTCACCGTCTTCGCCAAGAACTTTGCCTTAGATTTCCTCGGTGCGTTAAGAATTCTTTTAGCCGCAATTCCCCAATTTTTGTGCATTTATTTTCCTGTTTTTCCTGAAATTGTAAATTTTTTTCTTTATTTTTTCCTGTATTTTGTACAAATTTGGCTGGCGATTCTTTTATTATTTTGAATTAATTAATAGTGAATTTTTATAAATTAATCGAATCTTGTGCCAGTAATTAATTTAAATTAGGATATTGATATTCATTTTGTATGAATTGCTGACAAAATTAATTTGAAAATTCCTGTATAATTGCAAAATGAAAACGTACGTAATTGTGAAATGGATTGAATTACCTCGTAATTACAAACTGATTACTCGTAAATGATTTACAATTAACAAATAAAATAAGTGATTTGAAGTTAAACTAAATACATTATACAGAATTATTAGAGTAAATGAAGAGCAAATTCGAAATACGAAAATTAATTAACTGGAAATTATCAACAAATAAATTTCAATGTAAATTCCAGTTAATTCCAGATTTATTCGAATAAAATTGGAGATTAATTCTGAGAAAATGGAAGTTAATTAGAATAATTGTTTTTGGATTAGAATTAATTGATTAATTGATTGTAGGGGTGCATCCGAAGAAGATGCGGCTGCTGGCGGAGCAGGCGGCCCCCGAGGCGCTGCCGCTGCCCCCGCCCACCTTCCTCCCGCCCGAGACGCTGGCGGCCTTCAAAGCCCTGCTGGACAAGTACTTTGACGCGTTGAGCCGGCAGTTAGAGAGCGAGAACCAGCGGCTGCGCGATCTAGAGAAGGCGCACCGCCGCCTGATGGCCTCGCGCGGCGACGTGCCCGCCGACCGCCTCGACAAGTACGACGCCTTCCTCGCCCAGTTCAACAAGCTCAAGAACGCCATGCTGGTGTTGGGCGACGCCATCGACCGCGAGCTGCCCGTGCTGGCGCCGCGCGAGGAACTGGAGGACACCAAGATGACCATCGAATTGCTGACCGTCGATATCGGTACGAATTCCCAGAATAAAATGGCAAAATAAATTAAATTTAATTACTTAATGAAAACTCAATAAAATTGGCGGCAATTTCCGGTAGGCGACCGCGCCGGGCTGGCACCCATCTGGAACGACGAGGACGAGCGGGACTTGTACGAGAACCTGCCCGACCTGAAGGCGACGATGCCGAGCATGGCCTACAAGGACAGCCTGGCCGAATCGGCCTCCACCCTCCCGCCGGCCCCCGCCGAGGACCCCATGACGCTGCTGGACGCCGTCATCCAGGCCGATGCCGAGGCCGACGCCCCCGGGACCCCCGAGGCCCCTCCGGAGGCCCCCAAAGCGGCCGCGGAGGCCCCGGCGCCCAAGGAGACCAAGACGGAGAGCGTGCGGAAGCCGGTGGCCCTGCCGCGGCGCTTGGGCGCGGCGCTGAAGGGCGGGCGGAAGAGCGGGCTGGCGGATCTGCTGGACACCCTGTACGAGGGGGAGGAGGGCGACGGGGAGGAGGAGCCGGGCGTGGCCGTCGAGGAGGAGTACGACAGCGTCACCAGCGCGCTCAGGCAGATTCTGGACGCGTTTATCGTCAGTCTGCCCAAGGTGTCGTCCAAGGAAGCCATCGACAAGGTGAAAAAACTATTCTTAATTAAACTGAACAATTTCATGTTGAATTTTTTTCACAAGATTTTTTTTTATAGTCTGGAAAATCGGCATTTTGAAGGAAAGTAAAATTACGCTTTTTAAAATCTTGAAAATCTGCATTTGGAAGGAAAGTAAAATTGCGCTGTGTTTTTTGACAAAATTGGCTTAGAATGTGAGAAAACAGCGCAAAAATCTGGACTGGAAAATCTAGATATACAGCCGTATTTTTAGAAAATGTGAATTTGTATTCGATTAATCAAAAAATTTATTAGACTAGCAACGGGAAAATATCGAGGTATTTTTCGAAAATTTGAAATTGTGGCAACGAAAAAAAATTAGGCAACAAAAAATCGGAAATATGGCTTGGTTGTGTGAAACCAAAATGGCAGAGAATCAGTTTTTTTGAATCACATAAATTTGTTTTAGGAATTTATTTGTAGCGTATAATAATAAAAAAAATTGGTGTGCTAATGTGGGCGTGTAATACACAGATGGCGGTGGACTTTTGCACGAATCTGAACCGACGCAACTACCGGCGCCGGCTGGTGGCGGCGCTGTACGGCGTGCCGCGCAACCGGCCCGACCTGCTGCCGCTGTACGCGCGCCTAGTGGCCATCCTCAACCCCGTGATGCCCGACGTGGGCGGCGAGCTGAGCGAGGCGCTGCGCCGGCAATTTAGATGGCTGGTGCGCAAGCAGGACCCCCTCCGCCTCGAGTCCAAGATCCGCAACGTCAGATTCATGGCCGAACTGACCAAGTTCACGATTGTGCCGCGCGCCGAGACGTTGCTGGCGCTGAAGATTTTATTGAACAACTTCAAGCACCACAACGTCGAGATGGCCTGCTCGTTGCTGGAGCACGCCGGCCGCTTCCTCTATTGGTCCCCCGACTCCCACCCGCGGTCAGTCACGTCGCCGTTAAATGCCGCATTTTCTCCTATTTATCGGACAGGCATTTTCTCAGATTTATTTTGGATTATTTCTCTAATTTTTTTATTGATTATTTTTTCGTTTTACCAAGTTTTTTTTACTTCTGTTGTAATAATTTTCTCGTTAATAAATAATTTGCTTCCCTTCTGGATTTCTTTCTAAATAAATATCTGGCAATTTTTATTAATAATGGTTATTTTTCTGTCATTGAAGTGTTTTTGCAGTAATTTTGGTTTTGACGATTTTTTCGTTGATGGTTATATAATTTTTTCTGGATTTCTGAGTGGATGATTAGTAAATATTTTGTGTGGATATTTGCAGGATGAAGATTCTGGTGGAGGAGTTCCTGCGGCGCAAGGGTCTGCAGCATTTCGACGCGCGCATCGAGAGCATGATCGAGAACGCCTACCTGGCCTGCGCCACGCCCGAAACGGCCAACCGCCGCTCCGCCAGCAGCCGGGTAGGCCCGTTTTCCGCTTGTATCCTCATCGGACTAGATTAATTCCTGATTATTTTAAATCATTTTTAATTGGCTCGATAATCGCTGATTTTTAAAATTGTTCTTTTTTGCCATAATTATACAGGTATTTATTCGTTTCTAAATCGCAATAAATGTTAATAATTTTAGTCATTATTTTCCATGTTGCCATAAATAACAATATACAATATTCGTGGTGTCCTGATTTATTCAGAAATAATAGATAAAATAATCAGTAAAATTAATTAATGAAAATAAACCAGCAAATATTCTGAATAAAAATGAATAAAAATATTGTTAATGTGTAGAAATTATTTATTTGCCCATTTTTTGCAGGTGCTGAAGGTGCGCACACCGATGCAGCTGTTCATCCGCAAGCTGTTCCTCTCGGAGCTGAACACGGGCGCGGACCCGACGGTGCTGATGGGGTTGTTGCGGCGCTTGGCCTGGGACGAGCCGGCGACGCTGGAGTACGGCGTGCGGTATTTAAGCGCGGCGTGGAAGCTCAACTACGCCGCGATCCCCGCGCTGGCCAGTATTTTAGCCGGACTGGCCAACTACCAGGACGACGTGGCCGTGCGCGTCGTCGACAACGTGTTGGAGGACATTCGCGTGCATCTGGAGCTGAACAACCCCAAGTTCAACCAGCGCCGGCTGGCCATGGTGCGCTACCTCGCCGAAATGTACAACGTACGTATGAAAATCACCATATTTGACTGTGATTTTTCTATATTTATTCACATTTATTTGCAAATTTTTTTATAATTATTCACATTTATTTGCAATTTTTTTAGAATTATTTTCGTACGTTTATTGAGATAGAAAATTGTTCGGATTTTTTATTCTGTATTTATTTGCCTTTTTTCTCCCCTTTTTTAGGTTTTGTACAGGTGAAATAAAAAAAATGAAATTATTAAGCTAAAAACAAATTAGAAGAAAATGGTGAGGTGATTTTTATTGAAAATTAAACTGCATAAAAATTTCGAATCAAATCAGAATGGTGAAATTCGAGCAAGCATCATGATGGTAGTGTTTTAATTGGATGATTCTGTGTTTTCGTGCGCAGCTGTTCCACTGCACTACATTATTACTACACTACTTACATTGTTAGTTGCTAACAGGAAAACAATTCTTCCTATTTGTATGGCAGTTTTATTCTGAATTTTTTGATGGGTACACTTCTGTTATAATAAAATTAATTTCTATTATAATATGATACAAAATTAATTTAAGAAAAAATAAAAGGGGAATATTACGTTTGATGGCTAAATTGAAATAGAAAAAACTGAATTTATTTTAATTGTTTGTTTGTATTACTGTGCAGTACCGCATCGTGGAGTCTTCTGTGATCTTCAACACGCTGTACTCACTGGTGCTGTTCGGGTGGGTGGGCGACGCGCCGACCAGTCTGGACCCGCCGGAGCACCTGCTCCGCCTGCGCCTCGTCTGCGTGTTATTATCAACCTGCGGCGAGTACTTCAGCCACGGCGCCGCGCGACGCCGGCTGGAGCAGTTCCTGGTGCTGTTCCGGCGCTACCTGTGGCTGAAGAAGGAGAGCCCCGTGTGGAACGAGCGCACGCCCTTCCCGCTCACCATCCAGCATCTCGTGGAGGACACGCTGGGCGCGCTGCGCCGCGACTTCCCTCTCCTCAAGAGCCTCGCCGAGGCCGACGAGGCCCTCAACAAACTCAACCAGAAACTACAGGCACGTTAGTTATTTTGTTTTAGCTTTTTTTGTCATTTATTGGTCGATTTAATTATTTAGGAGAAGGTGAATGTGGACTCGGTGAGCGCGGCCGCGGCGGTGGGCGGGAAGAAGGAGGAGCCCGTGGTTAGTTCGGCGTCGTCGTCGGAGAGCGGGAGTCGGTACGGCAGCAACGTGGATTTGACGCTGCTCAGCGGCGGCGAAGAGCAGCCGCCCGCCGACGGCGCTGCGCTGGTGACGGAGGAGCCGCCACCGGCGCCCGTCACCGCCGAGGACGTGGACTTTATGGCCGTCTTCGACCGGCTCTCCTCCGAGAGCTACCAGGTATTTCTATCGTCAGACGAAATCACAGCAGATTCCTAATGTATCTACCACAGAAAAATGCGTGTTAAACGTTGCTGAATGTAGGAGTACGTTGTAGTGCAGTGGCTATGTGGAAAATTTCCAGCCGTTCACAGCTGCAGTAGTAGTCTTCGCTGCACAAATGCATCTGTATCGCGATTTATTCAATAGTTTTTTCTCGTGTTTTTCGTCTTAATTGAATTTTTTTTACTATCCAGTTGGGTAATTAGTAGGAATTGTTTTTGTCTGTGCAATTAATGTGCAGTTAATGGGTGTATGATGTGTTTGTGCAGAGTCAGGCGGCGAGCAAGGTGCCGCAGTTCAAGTCGGCCATCCCCTCCACCGTCAAGGAGCAGCTGCAGACCAGCCACGCCGCCGACGCCAACGTCGGGACGCCGCTGCACCCCGCCACGCCCGGCCTGGACGCCCCCGACGCCGACAGCGGCGCCGCCGCCGCCGCCGCCGCCGCCGCCGCCGCCGCCGCCCCGGGCTCCGCCGGCCTCGTCCGCGTCGGCCTCATGACCAAGAAGGGCCAGAAACAACACGTACGTGCCGGCACGTTCGCTCTTCCAACCAACTGAATGAATTATTTGTCCATGTACAAGTCACTCCGTCAACAATAATAATTATCAACTAATTATTCATTAATTCACAGAAAAATCAGTAATAATTATTAGAAAATGGAAATTCATAGAAAATTCTATTGACAGCATATCAAGTTCATGGAGATGCCGGCGGACACGGAGTACGTGACGTTGTGGCGTGCTGCGGAGGAGCACGAGCGGCAGGAGCGCAGCGAGATGCTCAGGCTGACGCTGGACATGAGCCAGCGCCAGGAACGCGAAGAATACGAAGGTCAGTAAAGAACGTACATTGTAAAGGCGCCATTTCACCGTCAACTTGTTCACTAAATGTTTCTGTATTAACCTCAGTACTCCTTCTTTATTTAACCTGTTTTATTTGCATGCAACTATGCTTCGATTGAATTATCCAACCGATTTTCGTCTGTTCAGCTATTATTCAGTTTATTTGGATCTGTTTAACGCTGGTCTATTTGCTGTTTGCGCAGCGTTGATGGGATCGGTGTCGCGACCGCTGCCCGCCGGCGGGATGCGGCCGCGGCTGCCCCTGCGCGCGCCCACCGCCCCGGGACCGGGCGGCCAGCAGCAGCAGCAGCAGCAGCGTGCCCAGGGTTACGGCTACGCGGCCAATCAGCACTACTACCGCGCCAATTAACTGAATTAACCGTCATCCGACACGGAAATGGATTCACTGACCAACACTGCGCGCGACCATGCACTGTTGTAGTGCAGTGCCACGCTCCATTCCCCGCCGTCATCAACTGCCTGATTTTTGCTCGTTGATTCTTCAGTGGAATATTTAATATTGCTTCATGTTTTCTAAACGCCTTTTACTGCATTTTCTGCTGCGTTGCCTCACTGACTACGTGTAAAAATAAATAAAATTATAAAGCATAAATTTGGAAATAAATCGCGAAATAAAATACTAAATAATTTTGAAATAAATTGCAAAATAAATAGTACGGAATGAATAAAAAATACAATAACTGACGAATAATAAATATGAAAATAAATAAATAAATACTTCGATATTTATTGTGGCAGCTTGACGTCACTGGCGAACGGTAATGCAAAAATCAGCTTATTACAGACAAGTAAAAGTAAGAGAAAATAATCAAACGCCTTCGCAAACACAGTGAGTGCAGTGCGCCCGTGTCAAAATCGCATAAACGCTCGCTGCGGTCCAACAGCCGAACCGACTGCAACGAAAGCTAGAAAATAACTGGCTATTTCTATATAGCAATGGTTAATCAACTCCACTCCCAACTGAATAATACGCAGCAATAATTGCCCCTTTTTTCTTCACTGCACTTTGGCGAAACAGGTAGCGCGTGGATTGCACAGGCTTTTTCTTTGTACGAAAATCAGTCCTCCATGTCGTCGATCTCGTGGGGATTGAGGATGCCGGGGACGGCCATCTGGATCTTGCGCTTGTCGTCCTGCGCCTTGCGCAGCAGCGTCTCGCGCTCCTCCAGGAACAGATCCGTGTCGTCGTCGCCCGTCAACTCCTGCAAATATTATTAATAACAATAATTTCGTCAAAAAACAACGGAAATTCCGTCAAGTAAATAATTCCGTTACAAAATCAGCAATAATTTCGGCAGTCATTTTTTGTACCTTGATTTGGACGAGAAAGTCGCGGAGGTGCTCCTTGAACTGCGCCACGTCCTGGTCGAGGTTGAACATGCCCTGGAGAGTGATCTTCATCTGCGACCTGAGAAACAGACAGGCGAATCAGTCACCACCCACTCTGCGACAGAAAAGAGGACAAAACAGGGATGAGCGTACTCGGTGAGGTGCGGGAAGGCCGTCTTGAGCACCTGGTGCAGGTGCTGCAGCAGAAAGGCCACGTTGTCGCCGCCGGGCACGTTGGGCGGGGCCGCCGGGTCCAGCGCCACCAGCACCTTCTTGTCGTCCACCAGACTGAACATGTACGCCAGGATCATCGAGAACAGACTCAAATCTAACATAACAACACCATTTCCCATTTATTGGCTAATTAATTGGCAATTAATTACAATTTAATTTCCCATTTATTTCATTTATTGGCTAATTAATCGGCAAATAAATCGAATTTAATTGGCAGTTAATTAGCACTTAATTGGTTAATTAAAAGGACGTACTGCCGGAATGCGTGGGATCGCTGGCGACGGAGAAGAGGTGCTCGAGGAGCGTTAAATAATAGGCTTTGTAGAAGGACTGCGCCACGTCGGCCGGCTGGTTGGCGATGTTCTTCAGCAGCGTGTACAGGATCTGCAGGCCTGAATAAGCCAGAAAATCCTTTATTAATTGATTATTCGCCGCCAACGAGCGCAGTCAACTCGGTACCGATCTCGGCGACGTTGCGCGTGTGGTGCTTGAAGGCCCAGACGATGGAGTCGATCACCAGCTTGAACTGCGCGCCCGGGATGCTTAATAAACCCGCGAAGCACTTCTGGTTGACGCTCTGCAGCAGCAGGAAGAAGTTGGTGCGGTGCTCGGGGTACTCCGCGAAATCCTTGTTGATCATCTCCAGCGTGCACTGAACAACGAGACACACACTTTAAATCACTTCCCACAATGCCAAATAATTACCGGAATCATTCACGAATATTCTGGCATTTTTCTACAATAACTGGTAATTATTCTCCAAATAATTCTCAATAGTTTTTAATTTTCTCTATTTAATTGGCAATTAATTCTCAGTAATTAGTAATTTTTTTTTATTAACCAGTAATTAATTCTCAATAATTCGTAATTTTTCTGGAATTAATTCCAATAATTGGTAATTTTTCTCTAATTAATTGGGAATTACTCTACACGTAAATGTTAATGTTGGTGTTAGACAAAACGGACCTGGAAGACCCCGTCAAAGATCTCGGGAATGCGCGGCGTGACGAGGCTCTCCAGGCGCTCGACGACGGAGCGGAGGAGCGACAGCACTTCCGGCTCGCGCGCCTCCGCCACGTTGGTCTTGTAGTCCAGCAGCAGCGCCTCCAGCATCGGCGGCAAAAAGTACTCGTACACCTAATCAAATTACACACATTTACAACAAAGCACAAAGGTCACTTTAAAAATTAGCTTAAATAAAAAAATTATAACAGAACACTAATGCCATAAATAAAATGAGCAATGCATGGACACTGACCAGGGGCGGATTGGTGGACTTGGAGATCCAGCAGGAGAGGATGCGGAGGATCTCCTTCTTGACGGCCTTCATGGCGCGGATCAGCGGCCCCTTGGCCACGGCCTCGCCGCCCACCGAGACGGCCGCGCTGATGTTGCTGCTCAGCAACTTGTACAGCTGCAGCGAGTCGTAGAAGATGCGCTTCAACTGCACACCAAACACAAACACACCATTCAATTAATGGTTAATTTATACTGAATTAATTCCCAATTAATTCCAATTTAATCTGTAATGAATCGCTGCGTGAAGGAACAGGAAAGGAGTGCAAAGGGGGTTGACTTTACCTGGTGGACGTAGACGTTGCCGAGGGAGGTGCAGGCGCGGTAGTTGGTGCGCAGCAGGAAGACGAACTGCTTGAGGCACTCCACGTCCTTGAGCGTCTCGGCGTTGGCCTTGACCTGCTGCACGGCCTCGTCCCAGATGGCGTTGGGCATGGACATGAGCCGCTCGATCAGCGAGGCCTGCTGGCTGTCGTCCACCTCCGAGGAGATCATGTAGCCCACCGCTTCGTAGAACGTTTGCACCTATAGCAAGGCAAAGGCGAGAGCGCCCGTTATTGGCTGAATGATCGAGGACAATAAGACAGACGTCTACACAAACCTGTTGGTGGCCAAGATCACAGATGACTGAGCGGAGATTGAGGAGGATCTCGTCGATGAAGGGCATGGACTCGCCCACCTGCACCGTCACAAAGTGCCGGCGGCACTTTTGCGCGATCTTGATGAACGTATCACAGGCCATGTCCTGCACGCCATCGTGCGTCTCTACATACACAACCAATACCTTTCCTTTCCATCGAACAACAAGACTAATGTCCCTCACCGTGCATGAACTCGAAGAGCTTGTTGACGACGGTCTTCAAGAACTTCCAGTGGGCGCGCAGGAAGCGCGGGTACTGCCCGACAATGTACATGATGTTCGAGGCGATGATGGCCTTGTTGTCCTTGCCGCGCTTCTGCTCGCACAGCCCCAACAGCTCCTGCACACCAACACCAACGTTAATAATTTTAATCCAATTTAAATACAATTAACTGCCAATTAATTGCCATTTATTGGATAATTAATTGTAATTAATTTCAGGAGATATTGACTGACCTTGATGACGGTGACGAGGAAGCGCATCTCGTCCTCCTCGTGCATGGCCCCGCTGATGGAGCCGATGGCCCAGCACAGCGTGTTCAGGTTCTTCCACGACCACTCCGCGCCGTTCACCTGCAGGTGCAGCTTCTCCGTCATGATGCGCTCCGTGTCCACCGGGTCCAGATGCGTCAGATACACTGCACAAACCAACCCCAATTTACTCTAACAATTCTCAATTACAGGCCAGTCAACATTTAATTCATACAATTCAATCAAAAAAATCCATAATATTATTAATATTATTATTAATAATTTAATCCAATTTAGACGCAGTTAATTACCAATTAATTACTATTTATTGGATAATTAATAATATTAATATTAATTATTTATTAATAATATTATCCATAATTGCGTTGCTTAATCACTGTGGAGTTTTTTTATATGATTACTATTAAACAAATCCATAAAAATACGCCGTACAACGCCGTTACCGGATACGATACAGTACCATAACAATATGAGAAAAATCAATTTAAAAAATACGAATAGTAATTTCCACAATAATTGGAACTTAATTCATGAACAGTTTCTAGCATATCCACTAATTACAAATTAATTATCACGGCATAACCGGCAAAATAAGCAAATAAAATAATAAAGTACAGTGAAAAATGGACCAATTCAAAATAAAATGCACAAAACAGAATAATTGCAAAATAAATCGAAAAAAAGGTGATCAACTTACCGAGTGTCTCGCGCATGAGTTTGTACATGTTGATGGAGTCGGTGTCCTTCATGAACTCGCGCACCACCTCGCCCTGCTCGTTCTCCACGACCAGCACCTCCTCGGGCTTGGCCATGCGCGCGATCATGATGCAGCGGACCTCGGTGAGGACGCCGTCGTAGAACTTGCGGCGCGTGTGCTGCGCCTGAGATTCCAGGCCGCCGCTCTTCATGAGGGAGGGCGGGAAGAAGATGGCGCCGGCGGAGGCGGGGTAGGCGTTGAAGGGGTGCTCGAGGTAGAGCTCGGAGGCCAGCGTGTTCCAGAACTCCAGACAGATCTTGAAGATCTCGATCTCCTCCACCAGCGAGATGAGCAGCACGTAGCGCAGCGTCTCCAGCAGCTGCGGCCGCAGCTCCGCCGTCTTCTCGATCAGCTGGCCGTGCTCCTTGCTGCAGGTGGCCAGGAAGAGCGCCAGGTTCTGGATGAACTTCTGCTCGTCGTCCGTGCCCTTCCCGTACGCCGCGCGGATGTCCGTCTCCAGCGGCAGAATCTTAACAAACGCCCACAATTAATGCCGCAACATAGATAACATATACCCAGAAATATCTCAACCAATGCCGCAAACATTACCTCACCCGACGAATAATTCACAAAATAAACGGAATATACTCCAATAAAAGCACATACTACGTAGCCCAATTATTTCACCAGTGCAATAAAAAGATTAAGCGACAATTCCGCAACAAAAATTAAATGTTGCCTCTATTCACCAGGTAAACAATTAAAGGTAATGAATACAATAAAAACAAGTTATAAATTAAAACAATGCCACAAAAAATTAAAAATTCATGCTACAAGGATATACCAAAGAAAATTAATAAATTCAAAAACAAGTGGAAAGTGCCGAAATTCTAAATGAAAGCTACTGTAGTGGAGCAGTATAACTTTACAATCTTGCGAAGTAGGAGGCTATGATGTCCCTACACTACGAAATCCGGTAACATAAACATGGCAAAAGTATAAACCTATCGAATCTTAAAAAATATCCAAGCAGAGCAAACTAATCGCACAATCAATTCACAGACAAACATATAAGTAATAATAAAAGTGAAAAATGACAAAAAAAAATTGAAAACTGATGCCGCAGTTATTTCACTAAAAAAATAATTCTAATTATAAACGATGTAAATAAAAAGAAAAGGAAAAATAATGGGAAAAAAATTAATCAATCAAGCGTCAAGATTTAGAAAGAGAATAAAAAGTTTAAAAACTGCACTAAATAATAGCTAAGCAAATACAAATAAGATAAGTTAATGCTAAAGAAATACAAAACAGAGCAAAACAGATGAACCCAGCCCGGGCCAGCCGTACAATCTCTCTAACCTGTTTCAAGTGCTCCATCGTGCCGCGGAACATGTCCTTGAAGGCGGCCTCGTACTGCGGATGCTGCGAGACGGAGATGCCGGCGATCTCCGTCAAGCACTTCAGCGTCACGTTGCGGAACATGGGCACGATGAGAAACTGCGAAATTAAACTGATTACAAAGAGATTTCGAGGAAAAGGGAAGGATTGCACACCTTCTGGATGAGACTGGGCACCAGCTTGGTCTCGAAGACGTAGCCGAGCGGGATCCAGCCCAGGAAGAGCAGCATGGTCTGCAGCGTGGCCGCCACCAGCGGGGGGTTGGTGCTGTTGTCCAGGACGAAGAGGCACAGCGGGAAGACCTGCTGGAACTCGCTGCACATCGAGTCCTTCAGGTGCTTCGTCTTGGCCTGCGTCATGCTGCCCGAGGAGAAGTCAAAGATCTCCTCGCTACAGCACGCCATCACAACCGCCCATTTAATCATCAATTCCAAGATTAATAATCAATTTATCGATGTGGCATTATTTATCAATTTTATAATGATAATATCCATTTAATATTATCCATTTAATAAAGATATTCAATTTTTTAATCATATTTATTACAATAATATTAATTTAAAATTTAATTAATAGTTAAAATTGCTTAAAGTACCTCAGGAGACGCAGGATCTCCATGTTGTTGAGACAGAGCCACTCGTTGGTCTTGCTGGCGCCCACGATGTCGGCGATGAAGGTCGGCCAGTTCTTCGGCCACTCCTTCTTCAGAATCTGCCACAATTTCGCATTAATTAAAATGATAAGAGTACAAAATATTTCGGAATAAATCGCAGTGAACAGCAGCAGAAAATGCGTGTAAATTTTAAAAAAGAAAGAACTCGTCCTCACCTGAACCAGTACGTAGTTTAATTTCGTCAAGTAGAGTTTGTGCTTCTCGTGCATTTCTGGATTTGAAGATGTGCGAATAATCAGGCCAACAATGTATGTTTTGATTCCTGCAAATAAACAACCGTTCTGTCGTAAAATTTCCCCGTTTTTATGATTATTTTCACATTTATTTATATTTATTTCTGCATTTTCCGTCAATTCTTCCCTTAATTTTTCTTGAAAATTTGGTTTCCGCTTTTCAATAAATTATCCGGTACCGACACCTATCTTTCTGTTTCTAAAATTTTTATTACTTCAAAAATTCTAACACTTGCTTAATAATAATAATAATTCGAAAATAATTATAAAATGCGAGTGAAAACTGCCGTCGCAAAAATCAGCAGAAACGAAAAATTCCAACGAAAATGAATTGTTTGATGACGACATTTAGCTTCCATTAATCCATTTATTCCTCTTTTACCTCTTCGAATGGCGATAAAAATAAACTGATTATAACTGTAAAAATTACAAGTAATAAGTAATAATAGGAAGAATGCCGTCAAGCAAGTTGAAGGAGAAATTCAAAATAATAATATAATATTCTTAAATTCGTCAAAAAAATAGGAGAAAATTCGATACAAAGTCAAAATGAACAAGCGTTAAAATCGGCTGTAAAAATGCTCAGCGCCTCACCTTCACACTGCGCCCGGGGCAGCGCCTTCCAGCGCGTCTTGATGACGTTCTCGAGGATCTGCAGGGCAAAGTACTTGGTCTCGGGGTTCTGCGAGTACTCCAGGATGGCGTCGACGCGCGTCCAGGCGTCGGGGTGCTCCTTCAGCTCCGTCAGCACCTTCTGCGCCTCCGACTGCTCGTACTTGGCGCCGCTGTACATGTAGCCCACCACCTTGTCCAGCAGCGCAATGTCCAGGCGCTCCGCGAAGTTGAGCAGTTTGCTGGCCTCCGAGGAAGCGTTGACGGAGGAGGAACTGGAGGCGGACGCAGCCAGCGGGACCTGGCCGTTGCTCATGCTGCTCATCGTCACCATCACGCTGCCAACGACTGGCCAGAGGACGGACGATCCCACCGCCGCAATCACCACCAACGGACGAGGGAAAGGAGAGTCAGAAAACGGAGAAAAGCAGTGGCGACCCACAACGTCGTTTGTGCGCCACTGACGACAGTTACACTGCTAACCAGCGAACGGCCTGCTTTTAGGGATCAGTTGATCACTATTAAATTCCCTTTTCAAAAATACCAACGGCCTGCGAATTTTCAGTGATCAGATCATCGATACGGGAAGTATGGAGAGACGATCAACCAACGCAAAAATAAAAATGACAGGATCGCTGCACTGCACTGTGCTGCTCAACGGGCTGAAAAAGCATGAAATTCACGAAGCAGGAAGCGAGTGGTTTTCACGTAACCAGCCTGATTGGGTGGTCGCTTGTGCACACGCGCACGTGATGCAGCATTACTGTACTCGGAAAGTGGAAATTCCACTTTCAGCCGATTTCAGCACCCGTTATGTTCCATACCAATGCACAATGCGTCCAGTTCCACTTTGTTATTGGAATTATAATTTGTACCCAGTTTTCTTATGACTTTTTAGCCACCGAAAAATAAGAAAATCAGACAGAGCTAATTTACACACGAAAATTTTGTTCAGGTACGTACTAAAGGAAAACACCCCGAAATATTAACAAAGATTTTCGTTAATTTGCGATAATGCTGATTAATTTTGCGGTTTATGTAGTTCGCTTGTACGTACATACGAGGATACGACTACGGTTGTACCATATTCCCATAATAATATCATAATATGGCAATATGGTACATATACCGTACCGGTACGTACAGTACCAGCGAACTATAAAAAGAGTGGTATTTTTATTATTGCGGTCTCTTCTAATATTATTATTATTTTTTATGATTATTGTGGTCTTTTTTACGGTACGACGGAAATAACAGAGAAAATTTGGTCTAAATTCGCTCCCATCGGCGCCGTCCCCATGATCGATGCCGCATTTCCTCGCTGGATTTCGATGCTGATCCGCTGGCGAAGATATTCCTTGGCTCGTTTCTCGCCAGTTTCCTGTCGTATTTTTTGTCCTGTTGTTGTAGTTGGTAAAATATACATTCATAGTATTATAAGTGCAAAATATTATGAAGTACTAATAAGTATATAGCGGCATGTTGAATTCTGAATATGACGTCCATCGACTAGACGAAGTGAACCGATGAATACTATATAAGGAACTGACCGGAAAAGTTCAGCTTCTGTATATTAACTACGGTTGACTACCTTCTTTACTCGTAGACTTTAATACATATTTGAAGAATGAAAAAGACCAATGAAGGAGCGCATGCGAAACGACTAATGCGGACCACTGGACGCAACGCACGTATCCCGAAAAGGACAATCAGCGCCCGGCTGCAGGATAACTGTACGCTATATAAACCCCGCATATCGGCACAGAATTTCGGCAGTTTTCAACAATCATGTAACAGCAGCCAGGCGCTTAAATTCTAAAGCGGTCGAAACATATCTATGTAGTCGCCATAATTCGTGCGTGTAGCGGTATATAATTCTACGCTAAGGTCTGTGCCGGGTGACCTTTCAGAGTGTCCAGTGCAGCCGATGAGTGGACCACCCATCAAGTGAGTATAAACCGTAATAACGCCGTCTCTTGCAGTCCGCGCTCACTGCACGTGCGATCACGTTGCTCCTTTATTGTTAATGGACAATTCACCGGATATTGAAGACCTAGTAGTCTCGTTAAGCGGATTGTCTGTTCTTGATATCCCAGTGAATGAATGCACATGTGGAGGATGACGTCGCTAGCGTTGCTGCATGATCAAATGGTGATAACTGGGATGGCCGGCTCATGATCAGCGGGCACTTTGCCGATGCGTCAACCAGTGAATTACCATTTGATCAGGCCAACGCCTGTGTTATTATAATTATGGAATTGTGCATTTAAGTAACCACCGCGATGATTGCACGTATTCCACCTACACCACTCGTTAATCCTGACTTACAAACCGATCGATACAGCAGCCGCTCGATATATGCATAGCCAGCATATATGTAATGGCTTAATCTCGGGTATTTCTTCACTGCACCATGTATATGCACGGCCCTTCCGCGGCCACGACCGAGGCGGCGTCCGGCGAATGGTACGATCTGGACTATTATCCCGAGATGGAGCCGCTCATCCACGAGCACTGGAAGCACTTTCCTCCGGTTTCCTATCTCTGGCACCTGGCACTGGCCATCATCGTTCTACTGCTGGGAGTCATTTCCATCTCGGGAAACGCCGCGGTGGCCTATATTTTTACGCAGTAAGCCGCACTGTTCGACAACGCAATGATTTATCTAAATACTTTTAGCGGAAATCAAACGAATTACTAGAAAACGTTAAATAAAGAAATTTTGTAACTAGGTTAAAACGTTGGTAGGACGTAAGTTGATAATTACAATCTCATAATCTCATAACGCACGAGGGCAAATTTAATTACAAATTCTGCATTTCTTTGCAATGTACGTAACCTGTCTCTATTTTTATCAAATTAATCCGCAAATCCACAGTAAATGCCGCATTGATCGACACGCAGACAAAGAAGCCCTGACGACATGCTTAGTTCAGTTTGTTTATTTGCTAGAACGAAAGGCTTACGCAACCCGTCCAACGCGCTGATTGTCAACCTGGCCATCTCCGACTTCGGCATGATGATCACGAACTGTCCGATGTACTTCATGAGCAGTCTGAAAGGCAAATGGATATTCGGCGTGCAAGGTATGGACGCGCAAGCAGCGTGTAATCAGCTGACAATGCGTAATCCTTGCAGCGTGCCGCTTCTATGGCTTCACTGGCGGCATATTCGGCTGCGCGTCCATCCTCACCATGACAGGTTAGTCAGGCTGAAAATGTCGACTACATCTTCCCGCTCACGATGTCACGAAATTCAACGCAGCGTATGTGTTTCTCAATAGCCATCGCCGTCGACAGATACCTTGTGATATGGTAAGCCCACGCTCCGCATTAAATTGCCAACTGCAGAAAAAGTTGTAAATACGTAGAAACCACTTCAAACTAGAAAGTATTATCATGTTTTACAGTAAACCCTTCCTGATCATGAAGAGCGCCATGACCCGTGAACGCGCCAAACTGGCCGTGGCTTGCGTATGGATATACAGGTACTAATAAAATTGTCGTATGCACCGTATCCGACATCCAGATGACAGCTGCACTGATCACTTAGCGGCTATTTGCACGTACGTACAACGACCGTGTCACCGCTTTAAAACCGGTTTTGCGGCTATAGCCGGTTGCGCAACGGAACGCTGCATGCAGACGACAGTTGCTCAGTGACCAATGGCTATTTTAACGTACGTCTGGCTCGTATCTCATTGGCCGGAAACAACAACCACGTTATATACGTGATTTACCATGACACTCTTGATTAATAGCGAATTCCATTAGAACAGCAAGGGAAACAGCTGATCAGCACTTGTCAGTCTTCACTGTCTCCCTTGTAAATGCTTCATTCCGCGTATTTCAATTGCAGTGCAATCTGGGCATCGCTTCCTCTTACGGGCATCAGCGATTACGTATGTGGCATTTTCTTTGATTGAAAACGGTTCTGTTTAATAATTTAATTCACGGTTCAACGCGCAGGTATTGGAGGGCTTCCTGACCACGTGCACCATCGACTACATGAACCAAGCCGCTGCCAGTCGAACCCTCATCTTCTGCTTCTTCATGGGCGCCTACGTGGCCCCGCTGACCACCATCGTCGTCTGCTACTCCCTCATCACGCTAGAAGTCTACCGCCACGCCAAGAAGTTCAAGCACGCCGCCAACCGCACGGCGGCCAGCAAGGGCGCAAAGGCCAATGAGGAAGAAATCAAGAAAAAGAAGGAGCTCAAAACCGCCAAGATTGCAGGCATGATCATTGCGCTATGGGTGTTCGCCTGGACACCTTATGCTACAGTCGCACTGATAGGTATCGCCACCAACGGCAGCTTGCTGACGCCCATCGTGTCCCAGTTACCGGCGCTTTTCTGCAAAACAGCCGCCGTCTACAATCCCATAGGTAACTAACATTTACTTCTTTTATCTTTAACAGATATCTAAACAAAGGTCACGGGGTTATCACATCATAGCAGTATGAAAGTAAAATATTATTGTCTGCATATAAAACTTCATTAATTCAAAAGGTCGCAGTCATATTAAATTAAATTGTAAAGATATATTACTATATGTAGTTTTCTTTCTATTGATATTAAAGGTCACGGTTTTGTATACGAAACTATCAAAACGTTTGTACTGTACGCTGTCATCAATATATGCACTTATTAGTATTAAAGGTCACGATTTTTACATATGAAACTATAAAAACGTTTTCTTTATACGCTGTTAGGGTATTAATATATGCAATTACAATCATGAAAGGTCACAGTGGAATATCATTGCAGTCTATGCTATCAGTCACCCAAAGTATCGCGCCGCTCTCCGCCACAAATTCCCCTTCCTAATCTGCATCCGCGAAGCGGACGACGAGGAGCGCAGCACCAGCGGACAGCGCGGCGCGTCCTCCTCGACGATGTCCAAAAGCCGCAGCGACCTGCGCAAACAGATCAGCACCACCTCGCAGACCGGCAGCGTCGACTCAGAGCTCTCCAACGTGGACGCTCCCGATACCGTTGCCACGCCCCAAGGCGGTCGACGGCGCTCGTCCAAACGCAGCCGGGTGGCGCCGGCTCCCGCCCAACCGGAAGTGGTCCTGACGGCGCTCCCGTCCGCGGCCGAAGCGCAGCAGGCGACAGTGGTTCGGGAGATGGTTGCCACGTACTCCAAGAGTGAACAGCCGACGGTGGCGTTTATACGGACGAGTTCCGGCCGCAACCCTCCGCAATCAGGTACATATTAAGGTAAGAGTGCAGCGCCACACTGCCCAGATTCTGCGTTGTATTCCGGTTTTTGCAGACGACGATGTCTGGATTAAGGAGAATGCGGTCAGTGTAGAGTTATCAACGTTCCCGTCACCCGACGTTCCGCCTCCTGTTCCTCCTCGTATGGAAAGCAGCTGCTTCTTGTACCAACGCCAGTTGTCGACGTACGATCCCGCTGAAGAGACGAACGCGGAAGTAAAGCATGTCGGTGATGTCCCGTTGTCCAGTGATGCCACACAGTTTTTTGACGAGCTTGAAGTGTTCGCGGTATCGGCCATGAATAAAAAAGTCACCACCGTGTGACGCTCTTAACACTCACTATATTCTAAAGCCTTCAGAATCCTTCCAGAGGCAAACAGCAAACAAACACTGCGTCGTTCGCTTCTCTGTGCGAAGATACTCCAAATAACCATAACACAAACCTTCCTTCCAATTTTTTGGCGGGAAAGATTCGACCCGCAAGGGTCAGATACGCCGTTGAGCGACATTAACAATCTTAACTGTGAGGCAGTATCTTTCAAATAGCCATCCTAGAATACACTAACAGCGAATTCTTAACGTAATTGATCGTCATTTTATTTTATTGGCGATAGTCAAAAGATTCTAGACAAAAACTCATTAAATCTAGAAGCTTGATTTCTTAACAGCACTGCAAATGATAGCAAAAGATGTATTATAAGAATACTGGCTACTGCCGGCGCCATCGCGAACATTATCCATAGTCAGATTTTGCGCGCAGTCTATGCGCATCACTGGAGCAACTGAGAACGCCATGAAGACCGCTTCTGCGACATAATTCCCTACCGCAGCAACTTTGCCTTTCTTGCAAAATTGCATTGCGATACCACGCATAGGAGCAGTGACAATGTAGTCTCTGGATCATCTGCAAATCGTCTTCCATGGGCAGCTTCCTCTTTCGCAAAATCGGAGAGTGTGGGTCTAAGTGGTATATACAGAACATACGCGACACCGTCTTCCAGCGATAAGCTCTGCAAATGCGGTAAATTTTTTTGGTGAAGGTGTACGGCTCCAGCGTGGCCGTGGTGCAGTACCGGAAGGTGATACCGCGTATCTGGGGCATCCGTGCAAAGTGCCGCTTCTGGATTTCTCGAACGGTGAGGAACGAACAGATTCGGCAGCATGCGCAGTCCTATGTTGTATATCTTGGCGCTGATGAAGGGCGTGCCCACTGCGACCCGCAGTTCAACGAGCTTCTCGCGGATAGGATGGATGACCTCGGGGTGGACTGGATCGGTCGTGTCGTTTCGCTCCAGTAAACCGATGGTAGTCGCTCGCGTTGGGCTAATTAAATGGACGTTTTTGTCGCATCAATACGGTCCGCTTTCCCCATAAGCAGTCAACGGCAATGTACGTTCTCGAGGTTAGAAACATGCGATATTTGTCGTCCGATCGGGGATATCATCCTTCGTCTTCGAAAACCGGGGAACAGGTAGCGTCATTCTGCCGCAGAGGTACATACTGCAGACATTCTCCGCGTGTTAGCAGATCTGTCCGAAACGGGAACGCTGTCGGCTGCGGGGCAATCGTTTCTGGAATGTGGGGAACGGTGTTGCAGTCGGTTTCTAAATCTCCGTTTGCATCTGTACAACTTACAAGCGGCACTGTCAAGATGCAACGTAGCTGTTTGTCTGGAATGCCACTTCCTTCTGTAGCGTTCTCTAGTTTTGCGTATGGCGCTACACTGCTCAATATCTGCAACTTTCACGAGGTTTGTCCGTTTGTATCCATCGAAGAGTTATTGCCAGAGGATATCAAATTACTAGCAACCGCTTTGAGCACTACGAGACCGAAGCGAAGCCAGACACAGCAATCCTGTTCGATGTAATCGCATAGTCCAGTTTGCACCGTAAGTATAGTATAACAGTAGCCGGTTTGGTTACTGTTCTAATGGGCTGGTTAATCCACCGCACCACGATCTGTCGGCTGTGGGTGTGGCGACGGCTGGCACGGTCGGCAGCGATGCTGACCCCGGAAGCTGACTACCGTTTACACTGGTGACAGCGGTGTGAGATGCGCGATCATGCCATGGCGGCCAAGCAAGGTAATGCAAGGTCATCGAGAGTTTATTAACAAGTACACAAAGCAAGATTCAGCGAGCGCAAGCTGATGAAGATGTGTAAGTATAAGCACGGGGCACGAAGCGCGGAAGCGCGTAGCAGAAAATAATTAGCAAGTTCGGAGACAGCTGTAGCAAGACTAATTCCAAGACAATTACGACTGCGAGATGCGCCCAATAAACTGTAGGAAATTAAGAATTTTGATCTCCATAATAAAACACCCAATGAAGGGGTGATTTGACTGGATACCCGAAAAGAATAGGACCACTTTTTTTCGAATGCCAGCTGTCGACTGACGGATGGCGCTACCCGGTATTTGTCAACTAAGAAACTGCGAGAACAGGTACGAGCCTAGTGAAGACAATGGTCGTCAAGCTGACAGATTTATCAATTAAATCTCTAACTACGTGTTGATATTAAAATTTGAAAAACTTGTTGTTTTCAATGTTTGCAGCGTCCCCCCCCCCCGCCATGCCGCACACCGTGCTCGCGGTATATTTTGGCCTTACACCGAAGTCTAGGAGCATTTGAGCTGTTTGATACAGCCAACAATAGTTCCCGTTCCAGCCAGACTGCTCTGTTTTGGGTGATTATAAAGGCAGGGAATAAAAGGTGCCTGGCAACTGCCACCGGCAGTGGCAGTTGCCACTACGTGTTCTGGCTAGCGATAAAACGTGGCAAATTTCAGAATCAGCTAGAATTCGCCTCGAAATGATTTCGCCATCAAACGATAAGTTATAAAGAAAGTATCTTTGTATTTTCACAAATCCACTCTATTAGATGTTTTCGCATGCTTTTTAACGTTTTTTGTGTATCTAAAAGAATCCCGCATATCCCTGTTCCCACGTACTTGCTTTCTGGTTGTAATACAAGTACAAAATTGGCACTATATATAACCAAACAGCGTTTATAACAGAAAACTGGTATCATCCCACTTCATCTATGGGACATTTCGCCTACGGAAAATTTCGCCTATAAATTCTATTCGAATCATAAATAACGCTAATACCGAAAACGTTTTCTTCTGGTTTCTTTTTTTTTTAAATCTCCATGCTTCCTGGGGTGTCTTAGGTTTTCTTAGATTTCTTGAGTTTTCTTTGGTTTTTTTGGTTTCTTAGTTTGTTTTTATGATTCGAATCAAATTGTTAGGCGAAATGTCTTTTAGCGTACGAGTACCCATGACACAAAGCGCGTTCCCCGTAGTATTTGCATAGATACTCGTTGCTTAAAAAACTCTTTCATTCCGGCCTGTGGAAGCCGCTATACCGTTTCGAACCTTCTCCATTACAATAGTTTTTTGGTTCCGTCTCCCCAGGGTCCGAAAGTTTTAAAGTCAGCAGCAAAGAAATCCAAGTTAAGTTATCTCAGCCGAAGCGTTCCATTCGTGTATTCAGATAAGAGCACGCAATCTCGACAAACTGTTTGATCTTTTTTGACATGTGGCACATTCTGGATGAAAAAAATAAAACCACCGTAGAATATCGGAATCGCATTTGGAATTTGGATTACTAAAACTTGGATCACTTGACTTGTATAACTTACCGATTCGATACCGTTTTCTTGACAGTTTTATTTTTTTTGGTTTCCTCTGTTTTTTCCTTTCTTCTTGTATTCCATACTTTTCCTTTGTTACTTATTTTAATTTATGAACACAAGAATACGCTAAAAAACATAAAAAACATAAGAAAACATATGTTCTATAAAGTCGATCTGTAAAAATAAAAATTAATTTTCTCTTTATAGGAGTTATCGCTGAATGGCAGAATCGTTTCAAGCAGTTTCTGAATTTTTTAAAGTTGCCACGTTTTATAGCTTTCCAGAACGTGCAGTGGCAACTGCCACTGCCGGTGGCAGTTGCCAGTGGCAGGTGCCACTGCCACCTTTTATCCACTGCCGATTATAAGGGTAGTCAAAAGCCAGCTAGCGGTGCTCAGAGCGGTCAAAGTTCTAGGCCGCCGTTTTGAATGACACACTTCCCTTGCACCAACTCACCCATAAAATTAAAAATAAATCTTTGCTATCTGTACCGCTACAGTACGGCTTGTACTTATTTTAGCGCCTCGGGCTCATTTTAGGATGTCAACGCACTGATTCTTTGGGATACGGCCCTGTACAGATTCTTTACCCTACTACCTAAAACTACAAAGTACTCAGTAGCTACTATAAGGTGATCAGCCGTTTTCTCACTGCTTCCTATGTCGCTTTCATCGAAGCTTTTTTTATGCCTAATCTCAATGGCCATTGACCATCGGTATCAAGCAGAATCAGAATGCATACTAACGGTAAGTACTGGATCACATATATTGTACGTATACCGGCAGTACCGCCCTTATTGATTTTGCGATTTCTAATGTGTCACGATTTGGTATTTGTTGCAGGATGACACACTGAGCTCTCTCTATTGACCAAACACTGATAGCAACACCGTAGCAAACCTATGCCACATAATGAAAGCAAGGTATGTGTAATAGTGATATGACGCTGTGCTTGGATATCAAAATGATTAATGGGATATCATCCATGATTCACTTGCCCACTATCTATGTAGCGAACAACTGAGCTCTTGTCGGTTTGCAGTTGTGCACGAAGTCCATTGCAACGCATTTCTCCAACCAACTGAAAAGTAGAGGTCTGCCTTTAGGCTTTGGCTGGTATAAAAATGGGTAGTTAGTAGTTACATTTCTTACATACATTCGGTGGTTTATTATAAGAATCTCATTAATTAAAAAAAATAATAATAATACAGTGTAATTAGGTATAGTAGTATAAAATAAAAATGTTTTAACAATATTTATCGGTTTAATGTCGTCGATTTTGTTATGTGATTTTGTTATGTGATGGCACCATTTGTTGGGGAATGGGGGAGATATATGATATGCGACCGTTTGCAGCGGGGAACGTCCATGTGGAGACCATTGGTAGTGGTTGTCAGTATGAATACAAGACGACAGATTATATTGGCAGAGGAGCCTTTGGTATTGTCTACAAAGCCACTGTCACAAAGCAAGGGAATCCGTATGATTTTGATTTTGCAGCTGTCAAGGCTGTTTATTTCCATAATGAATACGAACTTTTTGCTTCGCCTGAAAAGCGGTCCAAATGGCTTGGACGAATGAAGACCCTGACCAGTCTCCGGCATGCCAACGTTGCGACGTATCGCAAAGTGACCGTCACATACTGCGCTGGAGGAGTGTCCGTTGAACTGCTAATGGATTATTACGCTGGTACGTGATGAGCATGTTGCTAACGAAAATTCCGTATATTTATACATTTCGTATTTTCGTATATACATACTAACAGAGCTATATATTTTGTATATACAGAGGTTCTACGTCAATTTTATATATATTATATACAACAGATATACAGTACATGTACAGGGTTGTGCTACTGTGCAGTTGTTGTTGTCTAATTTTGCAGCCGGGGATTTGGCTTCTCTCATGAAGACAGCAAAAGCGAAAGAGGCTGTACTCGCTGTGGAATCTGTCATTCATTATGCAGCCGACATTACAAAAGGGCTGGAATTCCTGCACTCAAACAACGTAATACACGGTGACCTTAAGCCAGGAAATGTGCTCATCAAACAATCAGGCACCGGCATAAGGATTCTAGTGATCGCCGACCTCGATGACCTGGTGCAGATGCAGCACAGTGCGACCTGTTCGTACGACATTTCCCACCTGCGCGGTACTATTCGCTACATGTCCCCTGAAATGGTAAGAAAATTTGTAGGACAGTTCACCACCAATCCGCCGGGCCGGAAGACGGACATTTGGAGTTTAGGTTGCATTTTGCTGGAAATGGCGGAATGTTTATTGTTTGCTGGACCGGTGGCCAAGCGCCTGACTAATCCTGAAGGCAACACTGTAGTCGAAGCTGGAAGTAGACTGACCGACAACGAATTTGCCGCTCTGATTATTAACGGTTATACCCCGTTTGTCAGTGCCGCTATTCCAGCGGGCCTATCGGATTGCATACGCCGATGCTTGGGCACAGACGGCAGTGTCCGGATATCCCCAGCTGAATTGCTGGCACAACTGTCGCAGGCTAAGTGTGATATCCCCGCGAGAACCGATATCCAACCGTCGAGAAAGCTGTGGATAATCCTCTACAGCAGTGGTGCATTCGGGGCGCCTGCTTGTTTGGCCGAAGCATTTGATCCCCTTTCTACTGCAATAGGACAGCTGCCATGCACCAACGTACCGGTGCATGCAAAACAAGACGGTAGGTTTGAGTTTGTGCCAGTTGAAGGAGGCTTTCTCTGCTTAAAAAAGAGCGAGAATACTGCCCAGTTGCATTCGATTTGGAACGCCGCACAACAAACGTCCTACCATGTACAACCACCTGTTGATGCGACGGTGAATTCGCTATTCGAGCGTGTGCACTATCCTATGGTGAAGGGAAATCATCTTTTTTTCTGGATATATGAAAAGGATAGAACGCTATTCTTCGAATGCCAACTTTCGACTGACGGATTCACCTACTTAGCAGGGTCGGTCAAGAAGCTGCGAGAATGGTACGGGCTTGCGCATGTACCAATTATTACACTGAATTACGGTCTTGAAATTCATAGGAGTAGTTTACTCAATAATTGATACTGACTTATGTACTAAATTTCAGGAGGTAATAATACTTATCTAATTAAGTAATATTTTCTCGATTTATTGTAGCGTTCCCCTGCGCTATATCAGCCACGCCGCACACTGTGATCGTGGTATAATCTATTACGGCTACAGCCGACACCTGCCAGGAGCATTCGAGTTGTTTGATACGGCCAATAACATATGGGAGAGGCTTTCATACCTGCCAAAATGCATTACGAATAGTGATTTTCTTATGGTTGCCCTAAAAGGGTATTTGTATGTCTTGGGTGGATGGAAGGAGCAGGACAAAAGCTGCCAAGAGATATCAGGCTCTTGTTGGCGTCTGAATATGAATCTTCGAACGTGGGAATCCATGCGTCCTCTACCGGAGCATCCTCAGCATCGGCTGCAACTGCGTTGTGCCTTTGTGGACGGCACACGGATTTACGTTTACCAACACTGTCGAGACACCTTAGCCATGTCCTTTATGCACATCTATGATGCGGACCGATGTGGACCGTGGACAACGATACCGCTCAGTAGACTGGAAGGCGATGCGGCCCGACTACACGAGTGTCAAGACAAATGGCGGTATTCTTTCGAGATGCAGGCCACGTTTATCACTCAGTGATGGACAGGTTGAGCCCATTCGAACATTCGTACAGACAAACGTTGCAAACATTTCCAGAATAAACTTAGAATTCCATGTGTTTCCGGACTAATTTCACGTTCCTTCGTTTCAAAAAGACTGACTGCCCAAACGACCAATAAATATATGTAGTACAGTTTTCGAAAAAACCATCATGTCCAGTTTATACCAAGTCAGTGCTCGACTGCTCGTTTATGCCATGGAGCACCAATCCATCAGGAGATGCCAGAATGCGGCGACCGCTGCACGGCTGGAGGTGGAATTTCGCTTTCATGGATGCAGAGGGTGCGGCTGGCGGGCGAAATGTGCCTGATGCGTCGTAAGTTCGTAACAATTCCAACACCGATAGCAGGCAGGAAGTACGACCGCATTTAATCGGGTCTGGTTTAGATCTCCCAGCGAGTCCCTCTTCACCACGCGTTTGTGCAGCCATACATCGATTACTATGCAGTATGCACTGGTCTGGTCAGCAGCGTATGCGGGGGACTGGGAGAAGTTAACGAAGCGACAGCACGCCGCCCTACGGACTATCACCGACGATGCGGTTCGGGTAACGCCGCAACTGCACGAGCAGCTGGGCATAGTCCCAACAGACAGCGATGGCGCCAAAAGGAAGCAGTGTGGCTGTATAAGATTCGCAACCGCGACAGCTTTACATGTGTGACCTTGTTCCTTTCAGTGACATTAGCACGAGGTGCGACTTCCGTCGGAATGAACGTTTAAATGTACCTGCGGCAAAGCTACGAATTGCAAAGACAACCCTGGCGATGAGGATGAAGGATTTGTTTAACAAAGTAGTGGGAAGCGGAAACGAGTTGTTTGGTTGTGCTTTTCTAAAGACTTACCTGTCCTTGTTAAAATCTCAAAATTTCTTGTGGTTCTACAAGAAATTTCAGTTTTTCTGTTTTTGTTCAAGCATTGTACTGAGTCTACTGACCAGACTTGAAAATGCCTCCAGGATTTGACTGCTCAATGAATAAAAACTGAACTAAACCCAGAATAAGGCCGTAAATTCTCTAAACGCCGTAAATTCGATCAAACTGGTTATTAAGGCAATAAAGGTTCTTAAACTCTACGCGCGCGGGTCCGGTTGCCCACCTAAGAAACCGTTAAATGATTACGAAATATCGCTGATACAGTACAGTTCCAACTGATGCACAAATGCCGGTTCCTATTCTGTTTCGTATACCATGAATAACACTTAAACCATGAAACGAGTTTTATAAACACACCACACACTACCGAACGCCGATTTCATTGTACGCTACGACACCCTGCAATGGGAACGCCACGCATCCGATGCCATTCAGCAACACCTTAAAGCCAACAACCATTAAATCCAGCCATTCCAGGACTCCTTTCGCTACTGTTTCTAACATGCTAAAGATAATTCTAACATTTTAATGATTTACCTTGGAGCCGTCCTTTTATTTTTTCCTTAAACATAATTTATGCAGTTGCCCACTTGTTATATTATAAAACCATGTATTTTTACCACCTTTTAATGCTATCACGCCCAGCACCAATTTGTTTATTCGTATTTTCTCTATTGCTGCCTTATTATATATCTGTGTGAGCAAACCTACTAATTATCTGTGTGACTAGTTTGTCGCCTAGAACAAAATTAAAGTTAAGTTAAGTAGCAAGAAGAAAACACAGCAATCTTTCAAAGTCTCCGCTTCTCACTCCTCCTCCTCTTCCTCCTGGAATTCTTAGTCGCTGGATTCACTGGCCGTAGAGGACAGTGCATCACTGGATGCACTGTCCTCCACGGCTGCTTGGAACCAGTCCTGCGTGTAGTGCGCAAAGGCGTACAGACAGAAACTGTTCAGCTTCCCGACGTCCACCCCGGCCACATTGTACACGCACCACCGGTGACCCCGATACTGCGCCGACGGACGCGGATCACACGATTGGTAAATCCGCATAATCTGCAGAATTACGCGCGCAGCAGGTTGAACATAACATTACAACGAGAAAGCTTTTATTTGTAAACGACGGCAGAGTACAAATCAGTTAACATTTACAAGTTAACCAAACAATCAGAAAGGCTACATTACAACTGTTTATACTTTCTACAATGCATAAACTAATTACTCGTACAGAATCATTCAAATCATGCAAGAGGAATATTAAACAGAACAACACGCATAAATCATGAACACTGCGCAGGTAAGTGTTTGCTGGAGCAATATGCGTTAAAACGAGGCATCCACGTAAATATTTACTTTCTTTACACTGCGACACAGTGCGATACCGGCAACCGACGATACTTACCGGAAAGTAACAACTTTATGGAAATAGTACATATTTTATCGTACTCAGTGATGTAAGTCTCAATTTTAGAGGAATCTGGCACTATCCGGACACTACTGGTAAGAAAAAACATTCAAGACATAAGAAGCAAATCGACAAAATTTAAGCTGTCGCTTAACGAAAATTAATAGTTTCGGCAGGATTTCGGACAGGGAATTTGTAGAAAAGCAAATTGTCGGTCAGAAAAGTGTCTTAAAATCAGAGACAACACACCAGGACTACTGCTAACGTCCGTACCTTCATTACTTTCTTGGCCTTCACTTCGCTATCGATCAGATTGGCCACGCAGTGGGCACTGGGCAGCACGCTCCACATCCAACGCCCGCCATTCGCAGCGCACATCCTTTTCCAGCAGACGGAAGTTCCAGCTGGCAAATATCGAAGGCATGACGCTTAGCGAGCGCCGGTCCATGATGAAGCGGTCGAGGCGGATGCCGGCATCGTCCAGGACGTCGTGGATGACGCCCACCGTGTCCTCGATACACAGGTGCTACTCGGAGCGCAGGCAGAAGATGCGGGTGGCCGGCGTGAGGTGCTTAAAGAGGCACGCGTACATGGCGTACAATGTAGGACGAAATGGTCGCATAGCCCCATACCCAGCATTCTGTACGCAAGCGGTGCAGTGCACTTGTACGAAACGGATATTTTGAACTCAGTCGTACAGTGCACTGCGCTGAATACGTACTGAATGTGGAGATGTTGGGTATGCGTCGATGCGACCATTTCGTCCTAAGCTGTACATACCTTCCGGCATGTACAGCTACATCAGACTTACATGTACATGTACACGGCGTGGGCGACGCAGTGCCGCCCGGCGGCTGCGACACCATCACCGTGCGGCGCAGCTCCGCCGTCGTGAGGAGGGCGTCCCACAGAGGACAGACGCGACGACAGCGCTGCCGGTCGACGGTGTCCAGTGTGTGGAAGATCTCCTTTAACACTTCCACCGGCAACGCCCAACGGCACGTTGAGTCGAAGCGCAAGGGTTTAATTTCTTGCGTTTCGGCTCATCATCCGAGTCTTCGTCTTGTGCCGATAACTGAAATTCCGACAAAGGTCCGTCGTCATGCTGCTCCGCTTCGAACGCGGTGGCCTAGGGTCAAAATTAATTAGAGTACTTACTAAGTAGCACAGTGACTTATCGAGATGCACCGTTAGATATCGCTGTCCATGCCATGGTTCACAAGTATTGTACTTGGCACGCCTGACTTTTCCTCACTTTACGATTACAAGCTTGTGTTAAGACTATCTTCAAAGTTTAAACATGCAGATGCTCTTTTTGTTGACAGTTGTGTATTAGGGAAAATGGGTATCATGGGCGATTCGCTAACCCGGATCCATTACCAGATCCGGGTTGTGCAACGTTGGATCCGTGTCCATTGTTACTCACCGGGCGATTCGCTAACCCGTAGGGGCGATTCGCGAACCTTTTAATTTTACCACAAATTAGTTGTGGTATATGCAAAAAATAAAAGTACAATTTTTTTAAACGCAACAGCCGCTGATTGAAAAATGGATGGGCTCGTCATTACTACAACAAAACGTAATCAGCCGGCAGTAATTTATCGAGGGTACTCCTCGATAAATTTATCGGTCAATCCTCGTAGACAAATGTATCTGGACATCACAACTAATATCTTCCTAGCTACTTTCCAACTAAAAGACGGAAACATCACGGAGATGGAGTTTGTTTCCCAATTGACCCACACGTTAGCTAAGTTTGAATAGTTTAGGATCGGATGGAGTCATAACTTTGGCTGCACTAACTATGTCATAAAGAACCCTAGTCATAAGTAATTAAATTGTTGATGATTGTTGATAAATGCATGTTCATCGCATAGCGACATCAAATGTTTTGGTTGATTACAGTAATAAGTGAAAGTGAGTTGAAACACACATATAAAATAATGCTGTACGGGAAAGGTTCGCGAATCGCCCATGTTCCACCGGTTTGCGAATCGACCGGTTACTTGCGCAAAGTGAATAGCGAAAAATACAATGCGCCATTATCATTTTAAAGCCATTGCGCACTATTGTTCACGAATCGCCCTCTGAACCGGGAAAATGAACCCAACAACGACTTACTAAATCGTTGTCCCCCAAAGGGGGCACCTCCTGCCACCGCCGCACATACTGCATCGTCTGACTGAGAACCCTGACAATCTTCAGACGGAATTTGCGCTCAATCCGACTTTTGCGAAACTCCAACTCAGACGGCTCCAGACGCCAGTAGCCGCCCGACACGCTGCACGTCTGCAGGACGAAATGGCCCGCGGCAAGCAGTCCGGGTCTCCCTGCTTCTCCACAAGCGTCGCGAATCTGCTTGGTGGGAAGCAGTTCGCGCCGCCGCTGCCCGTCTACCAGCACCTCCACCAGCGCCACCTTGTCTATGTCACTGAACGCGGGAATCAGAATGTTCCCCGCGTGCCATTTCCAGTGCGGGCCGTCGTGCAGCAGCACCTCCACGACGTCTCCCTTCCCGGGGTCGCTGGATCGATGGGCGGAGCAGTCCCAGATTTTCCCATAGGGAACCGCCACCGACGGCCGCCCGGGGCACACGAAATCGATCAGCAGACCCGGTGGAGCGCTGTCGTTCTCGTCCAGACCGACGACGTAGCCGTGCTGCAGCCGCCCGTCAATCTCCGCATCCACCGCGTTCCAGGCGTACACAGGGAATTCGGTGTTTTCTAACAGGTGCATTCTTATCTGTCTCGCTGGCGACTGTAATGCAAAAAAATGGGCCTTGTGTACGTAATAAGGTGAATGGCTCAGCCAAATCAACACCTAAAAACTGCTAATTTCTATGACTAGCAAGTTATGGGAAATCCATAGATGATAGACCATATTTTTAGTAGACCAGAGAGGGGTGTAAACTGTAAACTGAAAAGTAAAAATCTGCAACGAGTCTGACGGCTGTGGTGAACCCAGGGGGAGGCGGTCATGTAATACGACTGAGCGAACGGTGCTGCATCTCTGGGGGAGGTGTCGGAAAAACCAGACAAATGTTTTTCGCGCAAAGGTCTTCTTACTTGCGCAGTCTCCTTTAAAAAAGTTTTCATTTGCGTGAATGTATAGTGCAAAGTGCAAACTGCAGAATGACTGCAAATCTAATATTACGGACCCTTCCAAACTTTGTGCGGAATAAAAAAGACAGCTGTACTTGGTCTACTGCTCCCCGCCCCCTCCTGCTGTCATTACTGTTTCGCTGCTGTTGACACTACAATACAGAGACCTTTCCAGTTGCACAGCTTTTAAACCCCTGTATTACGTCTTTTGCCACGGTGATGAGTGTAAGCCGGTTACTAAATTGGGGAAAATTCAGTTTTCTACATTGGTTACCTCGGGTGTGGAGAAAACTGAATCTGGGAGATTTGAGAAGTATTTTCTAAACTTATCCAAAACGCAACTGCCAAATAACCTCTCACCGCATTGTCGAGGTGACTTTGCACTGCTGATGTTTCCCAAGACGGTTTCTCTGTGGTGCCACAACACTTCCAGTCCGAGCATTCCAATACTTACGCTATTACTTTACATATCCCTGACGGTGTCATCCTAACATAAAAATCAAAAACCTTTAATAAGTATCATGGTACGAGTACAAACAGCTACATTTGGTTATCAATAGTTTCACACCGTTTGAACTATAGTAACAATAACAAAAGTCCAAGGACTCATTCCCGTTCAGCTAATTTAAATGCAAAATACACATCTTCTTTCTCAACCATGTCGCTAAATGTACCGAGGACAGAAACTGCGTTTCCTCGCTGAATCTCGATACCAATTCTCTGGCGCAGAAACTCGCCTGAGCGTGGGTTGCCCGTACAGTCGCAAATCTTTCTAGATAGGTCTTTGAAGAATTTTTTCGTCAGCGGTCCAAAAGTTCCGGTTGTTTCGAACGCCAGCGGTTGGATGGTGTAGCGGTCTGCCAGCCCAGACCGCTACACCATCCACAAACAAACTATGCACCAGAACAAAACGGCATTTACAAAAGAAACACTTCCTCTATGCTATCCTGATCGGGGATCGTACCCATTACACAAATCGCGTTTCCCCGTTGTATTTGCATAGATATTCGCTGTTTAAAAAACTCTTTCGCCCGCTTTTGGCCAGTTGAAGTTGCTATACCGTTTCCAACCGTTTCCACTAGCTTTTTAGTACCGTCTCCATTAGTAATACCGCTATTACTTGTACACTGCAAAATATCTATAACCGTTATGACGTAGTACAGCATCTTACACTCTTTATAGCGCATCATTGTGACCTTTGCTCATGAAAGTACTAGTCATGCATATTCTGTAAGTAGTAACTAACGCAAGTATTCCATCCCCGCAACAAATGAGATTTTTCTGAATTCCTACACGTGGAACTGGCCTTGGGTACAAGGTCAGAGATATTCTTACTGACAACATTTCTTTCGTCGGTTAGACATAGCAGTTTTCCGTCTTGGATCCAAGTTGGAACCAAGACAGAAACTGCACTCGTACTGACCTTTAAGCTGTGGGACTTTCGAGGGTCACTACGAGTACAGATGTACCAGTTCTTACCTGCTAAAGTGGTATGCTTAAGAAAGTACTTTGATAATATGGAAAGGTCAAAACTGCAGAGAGCAAGTGTAAATTGGCGAACCGCTGACCCACTGCGACACGATACCTTGTGGGTTTACCTGCGCGAGGCTACTACAGAGTACTTGGCTCAATGAGCACACAATTAATGTCCTTATTAAATTATTTATTCAACAGCACGCTAATCAACAAACGAACACAGCCGTATCACAAGGACGGCGGCGAACTCAACACTTCGCACTGCACAACGAAATCCTTCTAACCGATAACCTGTGCCCTGTGCGGATCCGGAAAAATATCAAAACTGAAGAAAATATCTAGAATAAAACATGAGAAAAACACATAAATAGCGCTCAGCTAACCACGTGACTGTGATGCGAGCGGTACGTGTCACGCGCGCGAAGAGCTTGCCTACCGCATTAACATTCAGCTGATTAGCAGTCCTCAAAAACAAAAAGGGATGCCTTTTACCAGTAGTCAGACTCATCGGACTCGTTATCACTGGAATCGCTGGACAAGTCGTCGTCGTGCCGCCAGTCGTTCACGTAGCGGGATAAGGCGCACAAGCAGAAGTGGTTCAGCTGGCCGACGTCCACGCTGGCCATGTTGTACAGGGACCATCGGTGTTCCTGATAGTGCGCCGAGGGACGCGGATCGCTGGCTTGGTAGGCTTGCAGAATCTGCAGAATTGTTCAGCACGTTCTACGTCATATTATTATTCCAGAAAACAAATAAATTGTCAGGAAAACGCCTCTAACATTCGGTCACGCGAGGAACGTCTTCCCATACAAATATTTTCCTTTAGTCTGGTAAATTGAAAGAAGCATCATAAAGATGCTGCTTGTTAAAGCAGTATCACCTTCAATAAGTATCATAATGCCAGTACAAACTATGTATGAAACAAACGGCATTTATAACAGAAAAGCTTCCTCTATGCTTCTTAAATACTGTACTTCAGTATTAATAATACTATATCATCAGTTACTCCAGACGCACCTTTCTCACGGCTCTGGCCCTCTCTTTACTGACCATCCCACTGGCCATGCACTGGGCGATGCGCTGCACATCCACCGGCGGCCCCTCGTGGTGCAGATGCTTCTCGAACAGGTCCACGACGTCCGCCTCATCGACCTGTCCCCGGGTAAAGACGATCAGGGGAAGGCGGAACTCCATAACGGTTAGCTCGTCCTCCAGCACGGTCAGGGCGAAATCCTTGACAATCAGCCGCTGACAGTAGGGCAGCAGCTCGGTCCAACCCGCGGTCATCTCGGAGGACAGCGCGGGCAGCGTCACAGCGGATTCCTCGAGGCTACTGGATCGGCGGTGCACGATGAAGCGGTGGATGCGGATCCCGGCATCATTCAGCAGATTCTGCGCCACGTCGAACACTTCTTCGCGATACATTCCACTTTCGCGCAGGGAGATGGTGCGGGTAGCGGGTGTGATGGACTTGGCGATGCAAGCGTACAGGGCGTAGACATCCCGAACGCGGTCCTCTGGGAGCGCCACACGCACCTCGCTGCCCACGTCGTCCGCAGTGAGCAGCCTGGTCCACAGCTGGCAGGTGCGGCGACAGCGCACGCGGTCGACGGTGTCCAGCGACAGGAAGATTTCCTTCAGCACTTCCAACGGCAACGCCAGGTGCTTTTCACCCACGCTCACCGGTGTTTTCCGCTTGGGCTCAGCGTCAGCCGACGTCCCGGCGTTCTTCAGTGGCTCATTGTAAAAGTTTCTGTTTCTCTCGAACTCGATCGCCTATGACAACAGAATGAAATCATATCATTACCTAACTGTATTTCCATGAAATTGAAAAGCAGTTATTTTTGTCATCGTTACACGACAGTTCATAACCCGATCTTCACAACGCGCCGTTTCACCGAATACAATCTATACGTTTCACGACCATAATTCATGTCCGTAATTATGGTTGATTGTGAAACGGGTCTGAAGCGTTGTGCAGTCCTCCATCACAAGCCACGACTTACCACCATATTTTCACCGCCCCACGTCATGTCCCGTCGGCAACGCAGATAGAGCATCGTCTGACTAAGAACCTGGACAAAGCGCAGCTGGTGCATCCTCTCCACCTCTCGCAACAGCCACGCCGCTACCGATCGCTCCAGAATCCAGTACCCGTCGGGCACACTGCACGTCTGCAGGACGAAGTGGCCCGCTTCAATCTGTCCTGGCCTCCCTGCTTCTGCGCAAGCGCCGCGAACCTGCAGCCAGGGAAGCAGTTCACGACGTTGCTGTCCGTCCACCAACACCTCTACCAGCACCATCTCCTCCAGGTCGTCGAAGCGGGGCTTCAGCAGTTTCCCCGGGTACCATTTCCAGTGCGGGCCGTCGTGCAGCAGCGCCTCCACCGCAGTTCCCTTATTTAGGACAGTGAATCGCCGTGAGGAACATTCCCAGATCTTCCCATAGGGCACCAGCACCGCCGGCTGAGTCGGGCATCCGAAATCGACGAGCAGACGCGGTGGAGCGTTGTCGTTCTCGTCCAGGCCGATCACGTGGCCGTGCTGCAGTCCACCCTTCATCTCCACATCGACAGCATTCCAGGCGTACACCAATCGTCCCGTGTCTTCGTACAGATGCATTTCTGTCTGCCTGGTTTGTACTTTCGAGGCAGAAAATGAGACGCGTTTGAAAATAATCGAGTGGACGTAAGGCTGCCAAGCATGCCACTACAAATAAATTCGACAATGCTGCTTTTCTAGAAAACGAAAGAAATTATGGACAGTGGCTACGCTAGCTGATGAACGGTTTGTGCGCTTGCTCACCGTCAGCTGCATGCGTGAATTTTCATGTCTGGGCATGCAGCAGCAGTGCGTGCATAGCGTCAGCGCTCATGCGAAGTTGCGAACTGCAACAGCGCTTCAGCACGTACGTAGTAGTGCGTGCTGCAACAGCTGCAGCACGTACTCGGTACTACTAGTACGTGCTGCAGTACGTGCTTAGTACGGTGGACAATTGTACGAGTAGTACAAGTACTATCACTTATCAGTCGTGTCAGCGAAAGCTGCCCAGTATGTACAGTACAGTACTGTACTATTTTTTCTGTTTAAAAACCGTTTGGTAACTTGTAATATCGCCGTTTCTTACGTAATAAATCTTTGCCATCCAGCGTGCATTTCCCGCCTCTCTTGACCAGCCCAGTAAAGAATGCACCTGTACCAAAATACCGGACGATCGTTGTACGTATGGAACGCTGTGGATGTGGAGATTGACGGTCGGTTGCTGCACGGCCACGTGGTCGGCCTGGAAGAGACCGAGAGCGGTCCCCCGCGTCTGC
The DNA here is from genome assembly GCF_019649055.1 of Paramacrobiotus metropolitanus. Classification (NCBI taxonomy): domain Eukaryota; kingdom Metazoa; phylum Tardigrada; class Eutardigrada; order Parachela; family Macrobiotidae; genus Paramacrobiotus; species Paramacrobiotus metropolitanus. Next base: position 69,944 of record NW_026570424.1, on the reverse strand, counting down.
TGGTCGATTTGGGATGCCCGACAGAACAGGCGGTGCCGGTGGCGTACGGGAAGATCTGGGAGTGCTCCAGGAATCCATCCGCTAGCGGATTCCCTAGCGAGGAGCTGCTGTGGAAGTGCTGCTGCGTGACGGCCCGCACTGGACCTGGTATCGCGGAAAGATGCTGGTTTCGCACTTTGACGACTTGGAGGAGATGGCGCTGGTGGAGGTGGTGGTGAACGGGTAGTCTCGTCGCGAACTGCTTCCCTGGCTGCAGGTTCGCGACGCCTGCGAAGAAGCAGCACGGTCCGGGCTTCTTGCAGCGGGCCATTTCGTCACCGAGACGTGCAACGTGCCCAATGGCTGTTGGGCCCTGCAGCCGTCGGTATCGGCGTTCCTGATCAAGCAAGTGGAGAATACGTACCAGCTGCGATGTGTCCCGGTTCTCGGTCAGACGCTGCGCTATCTGCGACGGCGTCAGGAGGAGCCTGTTCAGGAAGACGCTGTGGTAAGTCGCTGTTGAAGTTGGAGATTTTTCAGTTACCTGCAACTGCATTGGGGTATTTTGGCGGTCGTCATCAGTCAAGTAAAGGATCAGTAGCACAATTTTGGCATGGTGAGAATGTTCAGTGATGACTGCTCAGTCTGCTCTCACACCCATTTCCAGGTTTGGCAAACCGTAAAACTCGTCTCATACAATCAAACCAAAACGAAAGTAAACATTTTCTGAATTAAACGAAAACTAAGTAAATCTAAAGTGCCTGGTCAGATTTTGTTTATCATGATTTGAACGGCTGGCTACTCTTTTTTTGTAACTGGATAAAATTAGTTATACATAATTTTATTCGTGCTATACAGGCGTTGGTCTTTGAAAAAGAGAGGGCAAAGCTTGACTTTCACCGTAAAATCCAATCCCTTACGGAAAACGAGGAAACGGATGCTGAGCCGAAGCGGAAGCAGCCGCTGATCCTGTCGGTGGAAGTGCTGGAAGAGATCTTCCTCTCGCTGGACACCGTCGACCGCGTGCGCTGCCGCCGCGTCTGCACACTATGGGCAGACCTTCTGACGACAGCGGACATGTGCAGCGATGTGCGTGTCGCGCGGCCGCAGCACCGCTTCGAGGATGATTACTTCCTGTACGCGTGCCTGGGGAAGCACATCACGCCCGTCGCCCGCACCGTCAGTCTGCGCGAAAGCGGAGCGTATGGCAATGAAGCGTTCTTCTTAATGAAGTATCTCTTGGATAAGGACGACCTCCGCCTGCACCGTCTTATTGTGGACCGGCGCTCGTACCGGCTCAGTGAGACGGAACTGGCGCAGTGGAAACGGGGAGGTCTGTCCTCCGAGATCACTACGGGTTTGATCCATTCTCGGCTGGCCTCACTGTGTGATGTTCTGATCCTGAAAGATTTCGCCCTTACCGTGGTGGAAGACAGGTCCGGGGCGCCCCTCTTCGAGTACCGCCTTCCCCTAGCTGTCATCAGTGGAGGCAGTGTCGATGAGGCGGAGAATGGGGATTTGCTGGAGAAGCTTCTGCGCTGCGAAGGACCGTCGGCGGATGCTCAGCGGATTGCGCACTGCCTGGCCGATCGGACTGACAGCGAAGCGAGGATCCAAGAAGGGAATGAGGTAAGGCCATGGCACCATGAACAGTACTGACACTGCCAATGTGAAGACCGATCTTACTCGAACCATCCCCGTACATTTACTTAGGTATAAAGACTGTTTCTGCACGGAACCAGGTTAACGCCATTTTTTTCCAATTTTAAATTGGTTCTCCCGTTGCTTGCGCTTGATTTTATAATTTTAGAAGCTGCTGAAATGTAGTTGCTGTCAAAGTAGTTCAGGTCTCTTGAAAGATGACGTACTTATCTGTTGTAGATTGTGCATGAGTACCAAGCCAGCGATCCGCATCTGTCGGCGCATTACCGCGGTTGCCGTGGGTCCTTGGTCAATATGGCCAGTGTGGACGTCGGCCAGCTGAACAAATCCTGCCTGGCGGCCTTAACGCACCGCCTGCAGGACTGGAATCACGAAGACCAGTCCGGTCACGCGGAGCAACCCAGCCGTGAGGACGAAGAGGGGGATGAATAAAAAACTTGCCTTTGCCAGGGTCTTTGTTTTGTTTTGTTGTTAACTTGCATGTCTTCTTCTGTTGTTTTGTTGTTTGCATACAAGTATGGACAAAGTAGCCAACGGGCTGTGGATTAATTTTACGGGAATTATTTGGGAAAACTACCGTGTTACGCCCGGTGTACGCATAGCGGTCATTTGAAAGGCGATTATGTTTATGAGCTTTATTGCTAAACTTGTGTTTGTGCATGATGCGTTTTATTGAGGTGCTGCTCTGCTGTGTATGATATCGATCATTCCAGCGATCGGTCTACGATTTCCTGTTGCTTTCCATCTCTTTGTTATGCCTGCCTGTTGTGTTAGTAAAGTTGTAGTTAGGTGCTAGTACTTTCCCTTTCCGCCAGCACAGTACGAGTATATTACGCAGTCATATACGGCACTGGCGCCTTTTAACCGGCAGTAAACTTAGTTTTGTAATTAAATCGTTTTGTACATTTGTCCTTGCGAGATATACTATGACATTGCATATGTAGTACGCGATATCCCTTACTCCTTTGCGACCGTTGTCCTTACGTGGCAGCAGTTTAGTTGCTTTGGTGTCGAGTTAGAATCAAGCATTAAAGCGGTACTATGCGGTATTCCCACCTATATAAAGTACAGTACTTGCAAGCGGTTCTTTTAATATTTACTCGTTAGTATTGTATAAAAACCGAATTGTAGCGGCACTGATAATTGCAGTTGTCAAGATCTCAGATCTGACGCATGCGCCCTCTATGCACGCACTGCTGCATCTGGCATGCGCAGGCATGAAAGTTCAGCATTACGCATGCAGCTGACTGTGAGCAAACCGCACCACAAACAGGCTGCTGCTGAAGACCAGAAGTTTTCTGCTTTCCCTTCGGCTTCACTATTGTACCCAATACATCAAAAACTTTTTCTTGATTTCGTTAAATCTAGTTGTCTAGCCATCGACTGATGCCTGTATGTGACTGCGTTTGTTATTCTGTTGAGCCTGCAAAATAATTTAGTTTCCGCAAGCGCCATCAACATCTGCGGCGTCCCAGGATCCTGCTACCAAATTCAAGCGCACCGTCGGGTTTGCCGGATTCCCCGAAGATGGTCTCACCTCGTATTCGTGTGATCGATTCGACTGCGAAAACCCCGGACCGGAAATCAAGTAGCAAACGTGCTGCTCTGCATTCCCCTCGCGTCCTCCCGAAAAACGTCACACGAAGAGCCCGTGTAGCAACTTTAATGCACGACCAACCGAGCAGTGGTACGACGGTGGCGCCCATCACAACCCGGTAAGCAAAGCAGAAAATGTGCGGAGTGTTGCTCTTACCGTTGGCTTGAAATACCAGTGATCGTTGAGGTGTTAGACGGGCGGCGAAAGAGCTGCGGATTGGTAGGTTCAGGTGGCGGACAGACCGCAAGGATGGTTCTTCTGTGTTTTAGTGCCATGAAGGCTGCACCGCAGATCCCGGCTGGCCACACTGGCTCTTTAAGACTCCTCGCCGGCTCGTCGTCCAACGCTACCTCTGCTTCGGTTGTGCAAAAAGGGAGGGCGCAGGCGGCTCAACGAACGCGAAAGCCTTCCTGCCAGTTCCAAACAGCACCGTTAGTCTCCATCATCCCCCTGGCACCAGCCATGTACAAGAGCGCTGTCGCGCAGCAGCCTCAGGCAAGCACCAGCGCTTTGCAAGCTTTTTCCCCCATTAAACGGTGAGGAGAAGCGGAGTTATACTGTTTCTGTAAATTAACCAAGGGTAACGGCACTGTCGGATCTTATACCGTTGCGTGTTCTTATTATAGCGCACCAGCAGCGAAGAAGACGGTGCGTACGCGAGTCATGCCGTCGCCATCACCTCCGCCGCGGAAACGTCAGACGGCGCCATGCCGCTTCAAAGCGCCGGAGCACCGGGTCAGCCCGCCGTCGACTGCCTCGCACGCCGTCTCCGCGCCGTCCACAGCCACGAAATCCTCCCAGACCATGGACGCCGCTTCATCGGAGAAGGTTGGCCCGAAGAAGCGCCACAACGGACGGAAGCGCGCACCGCTGCAGCCACGGCAGCGCCGTCCAACTGGAATCCGCACCGCCGGCGTCCAGAAGAAGAAGAAGAAGGAGCCCGCCACCAAACAGGTACGTCCAGTGCAGTCCCATAATCGTTGCTTTGAAACGCCACCAAAAAAACCTTGTAAGCAACATTCTTAATGTAAAATGGTGGTGGGATTGCTTCTTGTAACACTTCCTGGAAATCTTCCAGTGCTTTTGTTAGTAGTAAAACATATATTACAGAATGTCGGCATCTAGTCACCGTGTTGTTGCAGTTGGCCAAATGGACCAAATCTTTGCAGAGCACGGACGACGCTGCTCCACAACGGACTGTCACCCGCCAGACGCGCCACAGCGGACGAAAACGGGCGTCCCTGCAGCCACGCGAGCGCCGTCCAACGGGAATCCGCGCTGCCGCCGTCCAGAAGAAGAAGAAGGAGGAGGCCGCCACCAAACAGGTACGTGCCGCACACTCGCGTAATCGTTGCTTTAAAATGCCACCGAAAACGATCTAAACAGTATTATTAATGTGAAATGGTGATGTGGTTGCGTGTTGTAAGACTTCCTGGGAATCGTCCAGTGCTTCTGTTGGTAGTTGTCCTGTAGAAACGTCGCCATTTGCAGGCATATATTACAGAGTGGCTGTGTCTAATTACCGTGTTGTTGCAGTTGGAAAAATGGACTAACGGCCGCTAAGAACCAGCGGAAAACCAAGAAGGGTGGACGGTTCTACTTTTGTCCTTACTGCCGGGACTGGGATACGCAGTTTTGGCAGAAAGATTACGCGGAGACGCACATGCTGGGTGACCCGACATCTGGACAAGAGCCCTGCAGAGCCTGGCTGATGAATCCGCGCTACCAGAATACCTACTTGTTCGGCGAGTTGCCCGATCAGTTTCCAGCGTACCGTTTCTTCGACAAGGAGGGCAATTTTCAGTACGAGGGAACACAGTTTTGGAGTTTGGGGAGCTTCAAAGCGGGCGTCACCCAGACACACTACTTTAATGCCTGGACGCGCGTCAGTATGCCGCCGCCGAGTGACGACCCGGATTGGATGTACGACGGGTGGCAGTATTTGGACGGATCGCAGCCGCCAGCGGACGGCACCGCTCACGTCGTCGCTCCGGCCTACAGGACAGCGCAGGCTGGTGTGGATGCGTTCTACGTTCGGGCGACCACTGCCTGGCTGCTGCACAACTTCCCGAACGAGTATCATCCGGTGGTGGTGAACCAACCTGCCCCGGTGCATCATCCGGAGGTGCTGAACCAACCCGCCCAGGAGGAAGTGGAACATGCGTTGGAGGAGGAGGAGGATTCGGACGATGACTTGTCAGATGAGTCTGACGATTCGGATCAGCAGTCTGCGGGCGAATCTGACGATGACACTGGCGACGAAGGGGACTCTGCACCCCCGTCCAGCCCACCGCCCACAGGAGCGGTCGCGGAATACGTTCAGGAGGATGCCGACTCATCCGAAGAGCAACGTGCGGAGTTCTCGGGTGCCCGAAATCTCAACGGTTCCATAGAGCATTTCCGGGCCAACGCCATTTCCGACGCGACGATCCCCGCTGCGCGAAAGAAGGCAGCACGCGCTGCTGCTCCAGTCGAAACCATTGCGGCACCACGACGCCGGGTTCCAGGAAAGGTGTCCACCACACTGCAGTCTGATCCCAGCATTAAGGCCAGCGCTGCCGGCCACGGTGAAAAGCAGCGTGAACTGGCTGGTCAAGCGGAATCGCGAGGTGAGATGCGGCTTGTAGCACTCGTTTACAGAATAGTCGGGCAGTCTTCAGTGTTTGTGCAGCTCATGGCAATGAGCCTGAAATTTCCATAGAATTCGTGCGCAGCAATGATGCCGCGCAACCGAGCTGCTCTTCCGCGAAGGGATATTTGATTAGCATAACCGACACGGCCGCAGAAGCCCGGACCGCTTTTAACGCTTCCTTCCGCGGTCAGAAAGCAGCTCGTTTTCGTTCACAGGTAGTACAATTGGCATCGTATCTGAACATTGAACAGAATTTGTGCAATCATGCGGAATGTCTGCAGACGGGACGTTTTGCGCATCCAGCGGACGCGTTGTACACCGGCCTGCCCCCGTCGGAAGCGGCCTTCACGCCCCGTCCAGCCCACGACGGCAGCGGCCAGCAGGCGACCGTCAGCTCCTCCCTGGTCGAGAGAATCCCAGTAGCGCCCGCTACGGACAGCGGCGTTCATGGAGGCAGTGTCTGTTTGTGCGGAGAGGGAGCGGTGGCCGGCAAATCACACGGGAAGCGTCGTGGCGGTAATGTGCCGGGACTGGAAAGCAGCAGTGTCGACGTTCGTTCGGCGGATGGGAAGGCGGGCGATGGGGGTGTGGAGGATGAGTTCGGCGATGTGTGGTTTGATGCGCGTGGTTGATTGTGGATTTCGCAGTGGCGTTTTCGCTAGATGTCCTTAGTATGATTTAATTTCCTACATTTTTTTTTGTATGTTTATTGGAATAGTATAACACAAAATGTTAACGGGATTCTTAACTTTTCATGTTTATTTTAGCCTGTTTGTATGATATGAGTACAGCTGCAGCGCTTTTGCGAATGGATTGTGCACATAACATGTGTAGATAATGTGAAAGAACGTAAAACCGGAACCAGCACAATAAATAAAGTGTGTGGAATAGGCAATGTGTTAACGGTAATTCGTTTTGCAAAGAGCACAGGCTTTTGAAGACGGCGTTCTGGAACGGGAAATTAGTATGTTAACGGCTTTTCCGGCGGCAGAGCCAAAGGCGACGGTAAAGTTGAAAAAGGCAAACTGAAACGGCAAAAGCGAAGTGCGTCGGCCCATATTTACAGTACATAAAAAGGGTTCGAAAGTTCAAGTTAATAACTTGACTTTCCTCCAAGTTTTTTCGATTAACTCAAGTCTGATACGCTGACTCCGCCAATTACTTATTTGGCAACGCTAGTAATACGGTTGAGCGAACGGTACTGCGAACTGCAAAGTGACTGCAAATCTAGAGTTACGGATCCTTCCAATATTACGGATCCTTCTAAACTTTGTGCAGAGCAAAAAGACAGTAATCCTCGCCGTCTCACTCCAGTCCGACTGCTGCCGTTACTGTACTGTCTGTACATCGACCGTATTCCGTATGTTATAACTCTGCACTGCTGAAGCTGATGCTTCGAAAAATGGTTCTGCTCTGTAGTGTCATCCACTGGCAGTCCGAGCAGTTCGCTACGCTACTGCACTGTCAACACTGCAAAAAGTTTCTAACCGTTATGGCGTAGTACAGCGCCCTGAGCATTTCGGGCGCGTCGTTGTGACCTTTGCTCTCGAAGTGCTACAGTATTATTTAAGGAAATTTCTGCAAATAGCAACTAACGCAAGTATTCCATCCCTCCAGAAATTAGGTTTTTCTGAATTCCTACACGTGGAATTGGCCTTCGGTAAAGGCCTACAAGGTTAGGATTTTTTCGACTCCTTATGACGTTCTGTTCCGACTAAGGTTTTTTTCGTCGACTTGAGTAAGCACTTTTCTGTCTCGGTTCGAACCATTTAAACGTCACTGCGAGCAGAGAATCTAACAGTTCTTATCTGCCAACGTAGTATTTCCATAATATGGAAAGGTCAAAGGCAAGAAGCACAGATTTGCGCACCACGGGCTTATTAGCTGAGGTTTGCTTTATTTTGGCCCCATATTGTATGTATACAAGTACTAGTAAAACAACTAATACAAGTAGTCGAGTTAATTGCGATAGATATAAACCAACGAGGCTTTAGCCGGCCGAACAGCCACATAAGTAATCTAAAATCTAACACTAACAGGAAGGTGCTTCACCTCACCACAGGTTGGGCCATCCAGTCTCTGCTCAAACCCCGAGGACGGGGGCCTTATGCGCACTCTGTATAGCGAATGCCACTGCGCGCTCTGTACAGTATACGCCACCAGCGAATGCTGCTGCCCTACTTCAAAGCCGTTCGGGCGTTTCTTCAAACAGCCCCGCGCACCTAAGTCAGCCACTTCGTGAACGATAAACTCAACATAGACGCCGTGAGCGGCGGCAACTACAGAGTACGTGCACGAAGCGGAGACGGCCAGCTGGGACTGGATGCGGAGGATGTTGCGCGGTGGAGTGCAAGTTTTATTTCGTCATGCCGAATTCAAAATCTCTGCATCAAAATTTTTCACTGACGTAACAGTCAACGTCGGACCAATGTCGTCCGTGTGTTGGCGTGTAACGACCCAGCGCCGCGTGACGCTCCCGTGGCGGAGCCATTTATCGACTGCTTCTGGAGCATGACCGAGCAGATAAGATTTCCAGTGAATTTTCCACAACAACCAATTACATTAACGAGAATTCAATGCCGACGTGCTCGGGTGCCGTTAATTTATCAACATGTACTCGCATCGATTGTCTCTGCCGCTTTCGCTCTTGGCATCTGCAATTGTCAGTGCCGCTAAAAGCCACTTTTTAAACTACTTCAGCAAATTAAAATAACCGCATCGAATTACCAAACGATTTAACTACAGAAACTAACTTTATTACCGGACTGGAGAAGTTCCAAATCATACCCTAAACTCATCCACAACAGTCAACATTCTGGCGATTCTGCCTACTGTTTTTATATATAGACAAGTAAGTAAGACATCAAACAGCAGAGGGTAAGAAACCTAACAATAAATGAAACAGAAACCTTCACAAATTCAAGTTTTTACTCCTGCTCCTCCTTTCCCTCTTTTTCTTCCTCCTCCTCGTCTTCTTCCTCTTCTTCCTCTTCCTCCTCCTCCACCTCGTCATCGTCGTCGTCGTTTTCTTCTGCTTCTTCTTCTTCTTCCTCCTCCTCGGACTCGTTGTCGCTGGGTTGTTCAGCGTGACCGGACTGGTCTTCGTCATCCCAGTCCCGCATGCAGTGCGCCAAGGCCGCCAGGCAGAATTTGTTCAGCTTCCCGACGTCCACACTGGCCATGCTGTACAGCGACCACCGGCGTCCGCGGTAATGCGCCGAGGGACGCGGATCGCTGGCTTGGTACACCCGCAGAATCTGCAATAACAAGTTCTACTGTAATTACTATCTCCTAGCAAGCTTGAAGCTGTAATGAACATGTTCAAATTCTGCCTGTAGGAAGAACATTTTCTACACTCCACAAAATTTCAGTAATATCTGAAAAGCAATTCCAAAAATCAAAGGAAACAATTGGAAACTGGACAAAGAGTGACGGAAACCTGGTTGCGTGCAAAAGTGATCTTTAAAGCGAAGTGCTTTAGACTTCAGTACATATTGTACACGGTGGCATGCCGTTTAAATACCTTGTTCACTTGCCGGGCCTTCTCTTCGCTGTCAATCCGTTCGGCCAGGCAGTAGGCAATCCGCTGCATATCCAGCGGCGGCCCCTCGCAGCGCAGATGCTCCTCCAACAGGTCCAGATTCTTCGCCTCATCCACCTGTCCACCCGTGAAGACAACCAGGGGAATGCGGCACTGGAAGAGGGCCTCACTGGATCGCTTCTCCACCACGGCAAATGCAAAATCCTTCAAAATCAACCGATCACAAGATGCCGCCAGCTTGGAATCGATCAACCCCGCGGTGATCTCGGAGGACAGCGCTCCCAGTTTGTAGCGCGCCACTCCATTCCCCGAGCCGGAAGGAGCGGCGGTCCACGATGAAACGGTGGAGACGCGGGATGTCGACAGAGCGCAGGAGATGCGTGATTATGAAGAACACTTCATCGTCGTACGTTCCGCTTTCGCGAAGACTGACCGTGCGCGTGGCGGGTGTAATGTGCTTGGCCAGGCAGGCGTACATGAAGTAGTGGTCCCAGAAGCGGTGCTGCGGTCGCGCGACACGCACCTCGCGGCACATATCCGGCGCCGTGAGAATGTCTGCCCACTTTTTACAGGTGCGCTGGCAGCGGACGCGGTCGAAAGTGTCCAGCGAACGAAAGACCTCCTTCAGCACTTCCAAAGGCAACGCCAAACCGCCTTCAACGCCACTCAACGGCTTCTTCCGCTTCCGCTCTTCTGTTTTCTTCAAGGCGGCGATTTTACGGTGAAAGTCATGATTTGCCCGCTCTTCTTCAAAGAACTTTGCCTACGACACAAACACACTTACAGAGTACAGTCCTAACCAGCCAATTAAATTAATTTTTTGTCAATTCATAAAGTTCCACAATAAAGCTTTTTTTGCAGCGTACAAGGAGTATCAGACAGCATTAGCAATTAACACTTTTCAGCATGGAAAATGCGAAACAACCACTGACAAGTGACTTACTACAGTATCACCCGGCAGGATCCAGTCTTCGCGGCGTCGCAGAACCCGCAGCGTCTGACTGAGAACGGTAACAACGCGCAGCTGGCGGCGGCTCTCAAGTTGTCTGATCAGGAAGGCCGACACCGACGGCTCCAGAGTCCAGTAGCCGCTGGGCACACTGCACGTCTCCATGACGAAATGGCCCGCTGCAAGAAGCCCGGACCGTGCTGCTTCTTCGCAGGCGTCGCGAATCTGCAGCCAGGGAAGCAGTTCGCGACGCCACTGCCCGTCCACCATCACCTCCACCACCGCCATCTCATCCATGTCATCGAACGCGGGAATCAGCATCTTTCCGGAGTACCACGACCAGGGACGCTGCGGTCCGTCGTGCAGCAGCACCTCCACAGCCTCTCCCTCGCTTGCCTGGCTCCATCGAATGCTGTAGGAGTCCCAGACCTTCCCGTACTCCACTGACACCGCCTACTGTGTGGGGCATCCGAAATCCACTACCAGACGCGGGGGAACGTTCGTGTTCTCTTCCAGGCTGATGACGTAGCCGTGCTGCAGTCGGCCGTCAATCTCCACATCCACCGCGTTCCAGTCGTGCAGCGTTCGTCCAGTGTTCTGGTACAAGTGCATTCTTTGTTGCGCTGTCTAAGAGAGGCGAAGAATGCACGCTGGATGGCAAAGATTTATTCCGTATGAAACGGCGATAATAAAAGTTTCCAAATAGTTTGAAAAAGATGAAACAGTACGCTACAATTGTCTACCGTACTAGTATGTACGTGCTGCAGCGCTGTTGCAAGGCGCGCATGCGCGTTGAGCCTCTATGCAGTATGCACGCAGTGCTGCATGCCCAGACATGAAAGTTCAGCATTAAGGCGCAATTCAAGTATTATGTAACGCAGTTTTTCATGATTTTGACCACTCCCTAGTCCCTACCCTTGTAACAGCAGGATAACAAAATTTTCAATCCCCCTGCCAATACGCGTAATGGAAAGCCCGACCAGCCCTCTATAAAATTGCAATTCAAATATATTATTTATTTTCTCTTTTTATGGGGTGTCGATCCCCACGTAACAAAAATTTTTGGAACCCCCTACCCCATGTAACAGCGTAACAAAAAGCCAACCCCACCCCTACCCCTCGAGCGTTACGTAATCCTTGAATGCCCCCTTCCGCATTTACGCATGCAGCCGAGCAACCGTTTTAGTTTAGTTTAGTTTAGTTTATTCAAGAGCAGACAAACCCTCAGGCACTCGCTAGTCTGGTCAGATAATAATAAGAATAACAAATAAAAAAAGCAACATTCAGATGGCAGAACAGTCGAGGTAACATAATATTACAGAAGGCTATTTGAACGTAAAGTAGCCAGATAAAGTTCAATAGAACCACACCCGAACACCTCTTCCCCACGTACTTTTTTAGTCTTACCATCAACAATTTTAGTAAACATTTTCCCCGTTATTTTATCATACAACTGCTTGAGCCTCATCTTCAGGGTTGTCTTCCCGATGCACAGCCGCGTGGTGGCATCAATCCGCTCTGTTCGGCGAAGTTCGTACCTCGCACTCGTTTCCTTGAATGGCAGCAGGTTGATCATGTAGGACGGCAAATTAAAACTGCTCCGGTTACGTATCTTGTACAGCCATACCGCTTCCTTTCGCCGCCATCGGTCGGTCGCTGGTGTGATGCCCAGCTGCTCGTACAGTTGCGGTGTTATCCGACAACTGCCGCCGGTGATGGTCCGCAAGGCTGCGTCTTGCCGTTTCTTCAGCTCCTTCTGCTCTCCCGAAGACGCCGTTGACCAAGCCAGTGCACAGTAATCTATGTACGGCTCGACGAAGGCGTGGTGAAGGGTGGCTCGCTGAGGGATGCTGAGACCGGTTCTGACTCGCTTGATCTTCTGTATACCGAAATTAATGTTTCGTTTCACTTTTTGATACTGCTTGTCCCATTTCAGGTGCTGGTCCACTTCGACCCCAAGGTATGTTGCATGTTGTTTTACTGTCAGGACTTGGCCGTTCAAAATTACTGGCGGATTCGCTTCCGTCTTGTTTTTCCTCTCTGAAAAGATAAACATGCCCACACACTTTTTCACATTCAGCACCAGACCGTTGGTTTTAAACCAGGCGGCTGCCTTCTCTAATGCTGTGTTCAGCTTATCCGCGGCTGCTGCTTTCGTCCTACCACGACAGTACATGATAGTGTCATCCGCAAAAGCTTCGATCTCACAGTCGGTGATCTGCAACAGGTCATTTAGGTATATGAGAAACAGTATCGGGCCGAGCACAGTGCCCTGCGGGACACCGGACACGAACGGCAGCCAGGTGGAAAATTTCTTGCCAGTCTTCACGCGCTGTTGGCGCCCCGTAAGATAGGAATAAAACCATGCAAGGGCGGTCTCACCGATACCAATTTGCTTTAATTTTTGCAGTAGCCGCTCGTGATTGACAGAGTCAAATGCTTTCTTCAGATCGAGCATGGCAACTGCTGTAACATCACCTTCATCCATTGCGTACTTCCAGGCTTCAGTGACTTTAACCAATAGAGTTTCGCACGAATGCCCCTTGCGGAAGCCGGACTGCCGCTGCGACAGCAGGCTGTGCGCTTGCAGGAAGGCGGTCAGCTGGATTTGCACACAGCGCTCGAACACTTTTGAAATGTTGCATAGTAACGATATGGGCCGAAAATCGTCGAGGCTGTGTGTGTTGTGGACTTTCGGTAAGGGACATATTTCGGCCATTTTGAACAACGATGGAAATACGCCACTGCGCAGTGAGTTATTAACCATGCTTGTTAACGGTGGCACCAAAATCGAAGCAACAGCTCCCAGTAGTCTTGATGGTATTCCAAATGGCCCCGGTGCTTTCTTTTTTGCTCTGATGTCCTGCACGATGGACATAACAACCGCTTCTGACACGTCGGCAAATCTGCAAAACAAACTGTTATCTGAATCACCCCCAGCGGGGGGTGCTGGTCTGACGTGAGAAATCCCATGTTGGCCCATGGAGACAAAATGTTGGTTCAACGAATTCAGATCCACTGCGCATTCTCCGTGAGCTTTTGTTTTCCGCAACATTCTTCCCATTTCTTTCCACAGCAACGTTGTTTTCTGCCGATTTTCATGAAAGTATCGCTGTTTTGCAGTGCCAATTTGATTACGTACTGTGGCTCGTAGGCTGCAGTATTCCTGATGTAGGGCGGGATATTCGTTCGTGTCTCTTGCTGCACATTTCTGTTTGTAGACTTTATTCTTTTTTCGAATATTCACGCGGATTTCTTCAGTCATCCAGGGGGCCTCTTTCTGTTTTACACGCTTCGTACGGGTAGGATAACACTGATCAACTATGTCATAGACGCCCTTCACGAAACTGCTCACCTGGGCGTCAACATCACCCCCACTGCCCTGGAACTCATCACGCATTGTAAAGCATTTCACTTTCGCTGCACTGTACATCAAACTGCACCGTACATCAAACAGGCTCGTAATCAACTCAGCGTAGCCATTGTCCATTGTTTCTTTCTTCCTGAAGAAAAAGTGACATTCTTGAATTTATTTCCTATCAGTACAAGCTAGTCATTACGGAACTCATCTATCCCTGTGGACCACTCGATTATTATGAACGCGGTTCATTTGCTGCCTCGAACGAAGTTCAGACTTCAGACCAGGCAGACAGAAATGCACCTTGACAAAGACACTGGACGCTCGGTGTACGCATGGAACGCCGTGGACGTTGAGATGCAGGGCGGGCTGCAGCACGGCCACGTAATCGGTCTGGAAGAGAACGACAACGGTCCCGCGCGTCTGCTGGTTGATTTCGGCTGCCCCACACAGCCGGCGGTGCTGGTTGCTTACGGGGCGATCTGGGACTGTTCCTCCCGGCGATTCAGTTACCCAATTAAGGGAGCTGTTGTGGAGGCGCTGCTGCATGACGGCCCGCACTGGAAATGGTACCCGGGGAGAATCCTCATCCCCCGTTTCGCCGACCTAGAGGAGATGGTGCTGGTGGAAGTGCTGGTGGACGGGCAGCGGCGTCGCGAACTGCTGCCCGAGGTACAGATTCGCGCCGCCTGGGGAGAAGCAGCCCGACCAGGACAGATCGAAGCGGGCCACGGCCCACTTCGTCCTGCAAACGTGCAGCGTGCCCGACGGCTACTGGATTCTGGAGCGGTCGGCCGCGGCTTGGCTGCTGCGACAGGTGGAGGTGAACTATCTGATGCGTTTTATCCAGGTTGTCAGTCAGACGATGCTCTATCTGCGCCGCCGCCAGGATATGACATGGGCAGGTGAAAATATGGTGGTAAGTCGTGACTCGTGATGGAAGATTGTACAACGCCTCACAAGTCACAACCGTAACATTTCATCAACTTCAGTCATCAGTACTTACATTTTACAAGTGTTTCTGACCGAAGCATTTACAGCCGGAACGTTGCATTCGATAGTTGTGGTAGATTTAAGACGGAGCAGAAACGGCATAACCATAATAACCATAACCAGCAGAAATGGCATAACCATAATCATTTTAGGTAGGTACAGTATATGCCTGTGAGCCATGGCTGTACTCACGTCCACCCTCACGCCTGTGGCGTTATGCGGATGACGTGTCAGTGTTGTGTCTCCTCTGATTGGTTGTATGTGCCTTGTGTGGGCGCGCCTATGTGCGCTGCGAAGAGCATTGATTTAGCTCTTCGCTTGGCAGATTTGCCAGTGGTGTTCAGTCAGTGTTGATGTGAGTTGGATTTCACTCAATAAAGTGTACTTATGCTAGTGGATGCCGTGCGTTGCGCATTTATCCAGATTTCGTAGCATATTACATTACGCAGGATCCTGTCAGTGGGGATCACTGTCCTGGACTCATTCTGAGTACCACGTTATATGGTAGCAGAGCCCGTAATCTGCGGTGCTCGAGTTTAATCTGTTGGCGAACGGCCATATTAATCTGTTGGCGAACGGCCATATTGATCTGTTTGGCGAACGGCCACGTGGAATCTGGATCGATCGGTATTGATCGACTGCACCAGTAAGGCACTGGTTTTCCTCATCTGACAGCAAGGCGCATCTCATCGGATTGCCAGCAGGAGCGGCAACACTGAGTCAAGTATCTCCTGTTTAGAACTTGTCTCGTGTTTATCGAGTCAGACGGCAGCTGGTCGCGGTGCAGGTCTCTCCTGTGGAGAACTTGTACTGTTCCCACTGCTAAGCAGCGAGATCCTCTGTAGAGGACAAGGCTGCTGGGCACAGGCGCCGAGAAGCCACAAGCTGGCAGCACCGAAGGAGGTGCCAAGGAGATCAGTTAACGCGCTCCACCAAAATAGGCTGTAGAGCGACCTGCTGGTAGGCCTGACAAGCCCAGCAGAAGGCAGACTAGGTCGGACTAGGAAGGCGCCAAAACCGTGCGGAATACGGCTGCGCGGGATCGGATCGTGGAGAAGAAAAACGCGATCATCTGGATCATTTTGGCGGAAATCGGATCGGTAAACAGGTAAAATACCGTTATTAATTATCGGATTGGATAGCGCGTAAAAAGCGCAAATTTCATTGGTCTGTACTGAGCTGAGCTAGACGGAGGCGGAACTTTTGCACTCGGCGCGCAAGTCTGGCCGTCGATCTGTGACGTCACGTAGGTCAGAAAATTTAGCGGGTTCACGTGATTGGTCAGTTATACGAGCTGTGATTGGTCGAAATTTTTACCGGTAAAACTGAGCTAAATGATCTCGTACCGATGTAATAATTAGCGTAAACGAACTTTCCTCATCGTTATTGATCTGATACGAGCTAGTGGGAGCCGATTCTGACCGAAATAAATTGAGTGAAAAGTTGACCAGTTGGACCTGAGATCGATCTCTGACTTTGAGCTGAGCTGATAACGACCTCCATAGATGAGTTGAGATGATCTAATTTCATCTAATATACGAACTTTTTCATCGAAATCGATTTATTCTGAGCTATGACGAGCTGATTCTAATTGAAACGAGCTGAGTAACAGATGATCTGAGCTGAGCTGAGATCGATTAGCTGATCTCAAAACGAACTCGAAACGAACTTTAGCAGCTCAGTTGACATCCGTAGCTGATTATCAGCACCTGCGAAGCGAGCTTATTGAACTTTTTACTCTAGAAGTGATCTTCCAAAACGAACTCGAGCTCATCTAACGAGCTCAAAAGTGATCTATAGGGATCATAACGATCGTATAATAACGTGTGTGTGAGTAAAACCGACAGGTGCGTCCAGTTATCCGATCAACAATGGACAAGGAGATCATCGAACCGACATCTAACAGCAGTCAGGGGAGCCGAGGCTCTCACGGATCTCAGCAAGGAGCACCTAATCCGTATAAAAAGGATCTGAAACCATACACACGTCCAGTCGCACATGAGCGGAGCACCCGGGCACCTAAAGCCTTTGAGAGGAAGGACTCTCGAGGCTCGGATGCGACCTACCAAAAGGCACTCGAAGCAGTGTCAGGTCATGAGAGCTCCAGCGATGACCGGAAACGATCTCCCGCGTCTGCGGCGGGAAGCAACGAGGTGAACCAGCAGGTCACCAACGAAGGAACGAGCTCACAACGAGCAAAGGAGATGGATGTGACATCACAAAAGGATGTCAGGATCAGCCCCGTCATATCGGAGCAGGTCAAAGATGCTGATCTGACTAAACCGGACCTCACTGAACAGTCAAATGATGAAAAACTTGATGAGCTGAAGTTGGGCGATGTCTCACTTGACGATGATGTCACAGTAGAAGACCTGTTTGAGAGCCCCATGCAGTTTGATGAGATGATGCGAAACCAGAAGCTTAACAATGAAGAGTCATACCTCACCGACGACGACGTGACAATGAACATGTCATTCAGGACGGCAATGAAGGAAGCCGATCGAGCTGAGGGAATAATATCGTTTAAAGATATACCGGAACACCTCATCGAACGAAGTCAGACAGGGAAGATCATTAATGTCAGATCCTCATCCCCAAACAGCCCCACCTCCAATCTGAAAAAACAGATCAGGGAATTGCAGACCTCACTGGAGGAAAAGGATTGTCAGATGCTTCAGAAGAAGCAGGAGTATCAGAACAGGATCAATTCATTGGAAGCTCACGTATACGAAATGGAGCAACAACAGAGCGTCTTTGAAAACATGACAGCTGAATGGAAGATCAGATACGAACAACAAAAAGAGATTGCCGAAGAAGCCCAGAAGGTGGCTGACGACAAAGAAGTGGAGAAGTTCATCGCAGTTGATGAGCTCAACGAAAGCATGTCCGAAGAGTCAGCTGAGAGATCACGTCACTTAGCCGAACTGAAAGATCAGTGTGATGAGCTTCGCAAGAAGGCGAACGAAGCTGAAGCGAAGCGCAACGAATACGCGACCAAGTTAGCTGAAGCCACACAACGATTGGCCACAATGACAACGGACATGCTCAAGCTCAGAAACGATCTGAAGCTGAAGGAGGAGAACATTGGCATCCTCCAAAAGGAATCGCAGGCTCATCAGAAACGAGCTGATGAGGCACTCCAGGTGGCGAAGGAGCTCACCGAGTTGGGAGCGACCGAAGGTGAACGACTTAAGGCAGGAATTAAAGAAGTTAACGAAGAAAACATGAATCTAACGGAATAAATTAAGAAGCTAACAGAGGAGAGTCAAAAGTGGCAGGCTCAAGCTTACCGGCTGGACACAATGGTCACAGCTCTCGAGATAGCCGACAAGGAAAACCAACGAAATGTCCATGAGCAGCTCGAGGAAAACATCAAGCTCAACACGGAGTTAACTGCGATGGCAACAACAGCAATGCTCAGAGAAGATGAGGCCACGGAAGTAAAAAACCAGCTGATATCGGCGGGGCAGGCATACACCGAGCTGGAGCAGCAGGTGAATCAGCTCGCCGAACGGATGATCATACTAAGAGATGAAACACATAAAGAGATGGATAATAGAACCATCAAACTTCAGAATGAGATGCTGAAGATTAAACAGGACAATGACCGGCTGAGGAAAGAGAGAGGTGAGCTCAACTTGAAGAGCAGACGCCTCGAGGATGAGAATAAAGCTCTCCAGACGGCGAATAAACATAAGGATGAACAGCTCCTTCAGTTCGGTACGAAAAAGGATACCAAAGAATCCCCTCCACCCAGTTACAGTAAGGCACAAGGAACTGGTGGGAGCGCTCACTTTGAGATGCCGCTGCGAACGGGTGGCGGCAGAGGTGATTTTAAAACGGAAAAAGATGATGAAGTATCTGATAAACGGAACCCGTCGAGCAGTCACCAGCCACATATGAGCTCAGGTGACCCGTCGCAACCTCATCCCATCGAAACAGCAGTTAAAGATGACGCAAATCGGGACCTACGTTCCCCTCGGCATGAACACGATGGAAGATATTTCAGAGAATATCGAAATGAACGTAATCAACGAGAAGAACGAAATGAAGATCGTGTCCAAAGGGAATTCAACAGAGCCATTAAAAATATGGGCCGAAAAACAGACCTTGCCACTTTCGACGGTAACCGAGATGCTGTGAATGGATGGATTCGCATCGTGAAAGAGACACAGCGCACGTATGATCTGACCGATGAGCAGATCATGATCGACATAGCCAGCGCTGTAAGGGGACCAGCCAAGATCTGGTTCGACAGTGAAAGGGACATTGAAGAAGCGGAAGAAGGAGTCTACACGGTTACCGAATGGCTCAATAAATTCAAAGATGAGTACGGTGATCGAAACGAGGAAGTCCTCGGTTACGTGAAGCCATGGCCAGGAAGTTTAAACCGGAAAAGACACCTGAACAATTTTATCAAGCGATCATGAAATTCAAAGGCGAAGAAGGCGATCACGGAACTCCAAGCAGTCGCATTCCTTATAGATGGATGCAGAGTTGATAATAACCTCTATAACGCGCTGAAAACGAAAGGATTCAAGACGTCAACCGAGATAAAGGACTTCTTCAGATCATGGGCAGCTGGAGAAGATAAATATAAGGTGGTCGAACGCCAGCGAAATCAACCGGAGATCGTAACTATCCGTTCCGGCCAAGTTGAGATGGCACCGAGACAGTTCGCAGCTGCACCAGCTCAACAGATTGAATATCGGCCGAGATCACCAGCCCCAGTCCAAAGTCAAGTGACTTTCATCGATAGTCAGACCGGACAACCGATTACATACGCCATGGTAGCCGCGATACAAGCGCAGGCTAAGGCACGGCCAGTGGCTCCGGCTAACATGATGCCGAATCCCCTGAATGTAGGGGTGCCACATCAACAAGGAAGGCCCAACAATGGAAATCAATATGGAAACGGAAATGCCAACTGGAATAACGGCCAGGGAAATGGCAACTTCAACCAGAACCGAAACCAGGGGAACTACCAGCAGAATCGCGGCAACTATCAGCCACAGCAGGGTTCCCGAACTGAATGGAAATTCGGCCAAATCGATGGATGGGTGACCCAGGGCGTGCAGCTGTGCCAGAATTGTGGATTTGGCAACCACGACGCACAGAACTGCATGTTTGCCAACATGCCACCGAACCGAAACCCGAATCTGTTCGCCACCCAAGAGTGGGAACGACTCCGCACCCAGGGCGGCTGGCGACAGGCGGTAGCGAACGGCTACGACCTGGTTGCACGGTGGCGGGAGTTTAAACAGCAGAACGGAGGTGGCCAAGGAGGTGGCCAGGGTGGCGGTTATAACGGCGGCGGCAGAGGAGGCTTCCGCGGGCGAGGTCGCGGCAACGGACGCGGCAACCACGCCAACCGGAACTGGCGCGCCAACAATGGGGGTGGCGGCGACCAGAATAACGTCGGCGGCGCGAACGGCGCTGGCCAGGGCAGCAAAACGAGCAAGCCCGCAGCAGCAAATGAACCAGGGAAACGGCCAAGATCAGTAGGCGCCGGTGAGCCTACTGATCCTCCCAGACGAAACCACCGGATAAAGGAGGAACGCAGAATCGGACTGCGAACGAGATGGCTCAAAGATGCCATCACAAGTGGGCAAGGACCACAGCCGCAGAATCGGACTGCAGGCAGAACGGCTTATAAGATGCCGTCACAGCAGCTGAAGGAGATGGCTCAAAGATGCCATCACAAGTGGGCAAAGCCGCAGAATCGGACTGCAGATGACATGGCTCATAAGATGCCATCACAAGTGCAGGACATGGACAGACTGCAGGCGATAGGCAATAGTACCATCAGCTGAAGTGAGTCACCGCAGAATCGGACTGCAGGTGAGATGGCTCAAAAGATGCCATCACAAGTGGGCAAAGGACCACTGCCGCAGAATGGTACTGCGAGCAACCAGGTGAACAATAAGGCGAGATCACCTTACTGCAGCGAAGAGAAGCTGAAAGAACGACGTGCTCAACGTAACGAGATCATCCGAAAAGCGAACCTTAAAAAGAAGATGGAAGAAAAGGAAACGGATGATCAGCACGCCAGATTCCGAGAGTTCCTGCGTAACCAAGGAAAAGACATTCCACCACCTCCCACACCAGTGAGAGATAATGGAGCAAGTGCTGTCGCTAAAAGCAACGACAAAGAGGTCGTGCCAACAGGTCAGGCAAAGGAACTGACGCTGCGAAACGTGCAGCTAAATGAGAGCGAACGAGCACAACAGGTCTCCGATGACTCGCTGGATGATGCGAACACGCTGAATCAAAAGCAGATGTGGCAAAAGGTGGCATATCGACCCAATGGGAATCACGGGATGTGGATACCAGTCACGCCAAAATTGAAACTGAAAGGGCAAATGTCTCATGAAGATTACTGGCACATCAAACAGATACAAACGGACGCTGCGAGAATACAACTTGAGGAGTTGGTTACCGGGAAACCAGCTCCAGGGTTAAAGAACCCAGCCCCAGCGTATAAGAAGACACCAGCTGACTTTTGTAAACCGATAAACGCACCACCGGTAGATAAGCCGCCGAATTACGGAGAAAAAGTCCCGTTACAAAAGTTGCCAAACGGCGGATTTACCATAAAAAAGGTGGAAAAGTCACCTGAGTTGCCACAAGTGCAGCAAAAAGATGCCAACAAGTCACCAGCCAGAACAGATGGGATGTCTTCACAAGTCGACCCGAAGCAAACGGACAATGAATGGGCTAAAAAGATAACTGACTGGATGAAAGAAAACGAACATAAAATGATCATCTATGAGAGATCACCGGAAGAGTTGAAAGATAGCGAAGAAGAGGAGCTGACATTAGCCGAACAGATTACAATGGAGGTCATCGACAAGCTCCGCGATAAACCGGCAGATAACCGAGATGCGACAAAGTTGTATCAGACCATCACTGAAGTGAAAAAAGGCATACAGAAGTTGCGAAGGGGCAACTTAATGAGGTCAAAAAGACCGCCAGTGATGTAAAAACCGCATCGAAAAATGAACGTGAGGAGTTGAAAAGCTCAAAGGAGATGAAGAAATGAGAGTTCTACGATGTCCGAACTGATGTGCCACATCGTATCGATCATCTGAGCTTGATGTTGAAGATGAATAGCACTTATGCGAACGGGCAGGTGCTTTCTTCAACGGTCGACATGGACCCGGGACCAGTATCACTGATACCAGTTAATGTACGGTCCGGAAACTGAAAGTTCAAAACGGTAACTTACCGAAACGAATCGAAGCGTATACACATGAGGTCAAAATCGGAGATATAAAGGTGATAGCGATGTTGGATACGGGAGCAGAGACATCGTTGATCAGCCGACCGTTTTGTGAAAAGAATGGACTCCACATTTTACCGCTGCCACCAGATAGACTGGTGAAGATAAATGGAATCAGCGGCACATCGGGCTTCGTCGTCACACACTACTGTGTGGCACCAGTAACACTGAGGAAAAGAACTACAGAACACTCCTTCTATGTACGTCCAAAGACGGACGACGTACAGGTGCTACTGGGACATGACTTCCTGGCGACAAAGTTCGTCCTAATCGATAATCATGGAGAGGAGGAAGTTGAAGACGAACCGAAGCCAACTGCCAAAGTCCAAGCTGGAAAAGTCGCTGAACTTGTAAAAGGAGCAGTAAAAACTAAAGTGGAGCAAAGGGCTATCCCAGTACCAGAGGCACTGGGATCAAAAGAGATGAACATAAAAAGGAGAGGTTCATCTGCCCAGCTGTCAATAGTCGAACGGATGACAGCTATTCAGCGGGAGATCTCCACCAGGTTGGAGAGATCATCAGTTAAACCGACAGAACGGGCAAACGTCGTTATCTCAGTACCAGAGGCACGGGAAACGACGAAAGATGATCGAAAAAGAGCCGGTCAAGGAGCTATCCCAGTACCAGAGGCACTGGGAACACAAGATGAAACTCCTGCAACATTGGACCAGATTGTATCTACCCAAAAGGAAGCAGCTATCGAAGCAAAACGAGCTCTCGTACCCGGCATGGAGTGGGCGAAGCTTATCCCAGTACCAGAGGCACTGGGAATAAAAGTTGCCAAAGTTTGGAACGATAAAAATTCGAAAAAGTACGAGAAGTCCCGAAAAAGATGACGGAAGCTGAACAGATACTCACAAGTGAGATCCGAGATAAAGCGATCGAACAGCTGAAAATTCATCACGACGAAAAGGAACCGGAGATCATCGAAATCTCACCTGATGAGCTCAACGTGAAACCGAGATACGGTGGCTGGCTCAACGCAGATAACGACAGCACCAATCCGTTTGCTTGCCTCAACTTCATGACACTGGAAGAACGTATCAGCAGTTGTCATCACGGGTATAATGAG
The DNA here is from genome assembly GCF_019649055.1 of Paramacrobiotus metropolitanus. NCBI lineage: Eukaryota > Metazoa > Tardigrada > Eutardigrada > Parachela > Macrobiotidae > Paramacrobiotus > Paramacrobiotus metropolitanus. The sequence continues at coordinate 46,879 of NW_026570424.1, read as the reverse complement.
GACCCGTGCAGAGTGCAACCTCAACAGGAATGTAAGGAATGCTCACTAGAAGCTCATCAAGATGATCTCTCTGAATGGCCAAAGTGCAATGCGGCAATCGAAGACATGAAAGGGCATGTCCAAAAGGAAGTGAAAAGTATAAGTCGGACAAATCCGATGTGGAATCAGCACATCGAGCGATACCACTGGCAACGATACAAAGAATGGCTATCATGCGTCCGAAACTTCATCGAAACAAGAGGAAAATGGATACGTCACTGGGAAGATTGTTCCGACCAGCAGCAGTTGGACTCCCCAGAGGCTAAACGATATCAAGCAAAGTTTTACAGAGAGATACATGAGATATTTGATGAAGGAAAAATGTGGGAAGACGTGAGATGTGAAGTTGTTCTGGGACTTCCGCACCAACCGCTTGTACAAAGATAAAGGAAAGACGATCATATTCCCCACCGGACTTGGTGAACCGGTGTACGAACTATTTGAAAAGTTCCACAATGCATTAGTGAAGGGAGATGAGGGATCCTTCGACAAGTACTGGAAAAAGCTGGAAGCGGAGTTCCCACCCCCACCAGATAACGATATACTCGAGCTTAAAGTTTACAGGAAACGAAGAGAAATCGGAGCAACTGGTCTTCCACAGAAGAAGGTGACATTTGCACCAGCTCCAAATGAAGCTGATGTCCCTCAACGTGGAGATGATGAATGGTGCATCTACGAGATGACTCCGAATAACGAGCTGCTCACCGATAACTTGAAGGCGAACTGTGTCTTCATTGGGACTAAGAGACCCATCGGATATGAGGAAACCGCCGACGCGGAGGCGGAGGTGATCGAAGTCGAGGAAGACAGATCGCCAACAGCATTTGAAATCGCACAAATGATAACGGAAAGAGGAAAGATGTGGGAAAAGTTCAACGAGGAGCTCCAAAAGATCTCTGAGGGACATCAAAACCCAGTAACAAAGGCAAAAGAGGACGAGAACGAACTCGATAACGGTGAGGAAGGTCCACCGGTCGAGAAAAGTCGATTAATGAGCCTAGAGGAGATCGACGAGCTGGAAGGAGCAGCTCCGGAAGATGAGAAGTCAGCCTCAGATGAACGAAGGTTATCGGCAAAAGTACGCGTAACGCGTAGCCACCCCGAATCGCAGCCAAATACGGAAGAAAAACGATGGAAACGGGCAAACCTCTGCCCAAAAATGTAAAAACGGAAAAACTTATCGATTTACGAGGTGATGAAGATGACCTCTCATCTGAAAAAGGAGCTGACGAGCGACCACTTGAACAAAGAGCTGCAAAGGATGACGATGGCAGTAACTCAGATTCGGATTGGACGAGTTCAAGTGACAACTCGACAACCTCAGAGGATTCTGGAGTAAATGATCTCTCAGAACAAGAGGACCTGCTCGATCTCGATGAAGATGATGAGGTCGATGAAGAAAAGGAGCAGGAGATCAAAGTGCGAAGAACGAAGGTGCAACGGATGAGATTAAACCGAGAGACCATCAGAGTCTACAGCGATCAACGGATCTTCCTGAAACCATCTGTGTGCACACGCGTCAAAGTCAAGATGAGTCGATTTGTACCAGCTAACGAAAAGCTGATGTTCACACCAGTCTTCCAAGTGGAAACCGATGTCCAACCGCTAGCAGGAGTGACAGATCATAAAGGAAAGCACTTTGATCTGGTCATCGCTAATCATAGCATTAAACGGCAAGTTGTTAAAAAGGACAGTTCCTTGGATATGTGGAGCCATACGATCATATGGAGAACGTCCAGGTCAATAGTGGCACAGTAAGGAACGTGCTCTCTGATCCAACAGTCGATGACGTAACGAAGGCTGAGCTGACAAAGATCATCGGGAACCTGAAACTCGGACCCGACCTGACACAGGAACAGAAGAATGATGTGTATAACGCATTCTGGGAGTTCTGGAAGGTGCTTCCGACATCAAAGAAACCGTACGGAGATGTCAAAGGGATCACCCATGTGATTGATACGGGAGATGCGAAACCGGTAAAGTGCAATCCCGCCAGAACCAGCTGGACAGGTCGAGAGTTCATAACGAAACACATCGAAGAGATGCTGGCGCAGGATGTCATCGAGCCATCAGATGCCGACTGGAGTTTCCCAGTTGTGCTGGCAGCGAAAAAGAACGGTGACGGGACAATGGGCACCAGATTCTGCGTCAACTACATCATGTTGAATAAGCTGACGAAAAAGAATAATTACCCGCTACCGAACCCGGATGAGTTGCTAGATGCGTGCGCAGGCAACAAATACTATGGGAAAATGGACCTGCAAAGTGGATTTTGGCAGATTCCCATGGATCCGGAGTCGATCAATAAAACGACATTTGTGACCCAAGACGGTATGTATCGATTTAAAAGGATGCCGTTCGGAGTCTGCAATGGACCTGCAACGTTCCAACTCTGTATGGACAGAGTTCTGTCCAAAGCAAAGCGAAAGGGCTGCGTTTTTGGCTACATCGACGATGTAATTTTTACTGGAAAGACTTGGGAGATTTTCATGCAAAATATGAGAAACGTACTCCAAAGTTTGGTGGAAGCAGGTTTCACCATTAAACCGACGAAATGTGAATTTGGAATGCGGGAGATGGGATTCCTGGGTCATATACTCAGTGAAAATGGAGTTCGAATGGATCCCGAAAAGATCACCGCGGTATCGGAGTTCAAACGACCTCAGACTGAACGGCAGCTGAGATCATTCCTCGGACTGGCGAACTACTATCGGAAGTTCATTCAGGGATATGCACAGCACACATGCCATTTATATGAGCTGCTACAAACGATAAACATGTGCGAAAAGATTGGACAGAAGTTCATACGAAGGAATTCGATAACTTGAAAAAGTTGCTGTGTGAAGGTCCAGTGCTGGAAAAATTTGATCCAGCTAAACCGACAGTCATTGAATGCGACGCGAGCAAAGAAGGAATTGGAGCTGTATTATCCCAAGAAGGTCATCCAATTGCTTATGCGAGCCGCGTCCTACATGGAGCTGAACGAAACTATGGTGTTACTGAATGGGAGTGTCTGGCGGTCGTATTTGCCGTCAGAAAGTTCAAACCGTATATCGACTACTCCGAGTTCACCGTACGAACTGATCATCAGGCACTGACGAACTTGCTGAGATCAGAACGAATAAAGTTGGCATGAATCCGCGATTAACGAGATGGGCGATGGCATTACAAGGCCATCAGTTCAAGATCGAGTACAAACCGGGAAAGTACTGCGATAACGCGGATGCTCTATCAAGAGCACCTATCGAAGGTCCGACATGCCAGGATGAGGAATTCGATGAAATTCCGAACTTCGAGGATATCAAAAAAGAATACGACATAAAGGAACCAGCTATCGAAGTTTGGCAGCTGTTCGTTCAGATGGCCGAAGAGAGAGAAAAGCGAATAAAGATCAACTCAGTTACGGCGAAAGAGTCGGCTGAGACATCGATCAACGTTAACCGGCTTAAAAGTGGAGTTGGACCTGACTCGGCAGCTCACAGAGCTGAGCCTAGCGAGCGAAGTAAAGATCGAGATGATCTCTGGGAACCAGATAAAGTTGCGCAGGCATTAAACGAGTGCCCAGTAAAGCTGCTGAAGTTCCCTAAAAGACCGACAAATCGACATAAACCGCTGCCAAGATGCAAAGTCATCTCTGATTGGAACGAGCTCAGCACAGCAACAGTGCGCATCGTCAACTTGCAAGGAGATGAGGAAGAGGTAGATGATTCGAATCTACAACTCCAGAACAAGCAGCTAAAAGATCCTCACCTTGCAATGATCATCGATGAACTGGAGCATCTCCCAGACGCCGAAACGAGATCGAAATTCGAAGTTCATTATCAGCTGTGGAACGGAATCTTATACCGGGTAAAAGATAATAAAGGCAGACTCGAAAGGACATACGTCGTACCACTGTCGATGAGAAGAGCGATCATCCATGCGCTGCATGATGAAAAAGCAGCAGGTCATCTTGGATTTGAAAAGACGCTGGCAGCTATCAGACTGCGATATTACTGGGACAGAATGAGTACAGACGTCAAAAATTATATACTCGCATGTCAAGGATGTCAGTTCCACAAGACACCAAGGAAGTGTCCACCTGGCAAGTTGCAGGAGATCAAAGTGGGACATCCCTTCTTCCGAGTATACGCCGACCTAAAGGGACCCTTATTACCGACAAAGAAGCGGGGATATAAGTACATAGCTGTATTTATCGATCAACTGACGAAATATGTGATCGCGGTACCAATGAAGACGGCGACAGCGAAGGAGTTCGCCAAAGTCTTCGTAAAACATGTGATATTGGTACATGGAGCTCCGCACATCCTGCATACGGATCGCGGAAGGCACTTCACTGCGGAAGTTTTATCGAAAGTCACCAACGTGTTCAAGATAAAACACACGTTCGGAACGGCGTATCACCCTGAAGGCCAGGGCCAAGTAGAACGGCAGATGCAGATCATCGGAGATGGTCTAGCACAGTATATGAAGGCAGGAAATGAACGGAAATTTAACAAGTACCTGCCATATGTGGTATCAGGGATGAACAGAGCTGTACACGCCACAACCGGATACTCAGCATATTATATGCTGCATGGAAGAGAGATGACCATGCCAGAAGATGTGGTGACCAGAACGAACTTACCGGATGATTATGGTACTCCTGACGAATGGGTGGAGACCATGAAAAAGAATCTGACTTTCGCTGAAGAAGTTGCTAAATGTAACATAAAAGATGCGTATGAGAAGAATGCGGAAATCTACAATAAGAAGAAGTCGGAACCGAACTTTAAAGTGGGCGACTTCGTACTCATACGACTTCCTAAAGATACAAAACAGGGAAAGAAGGAAAATCAATCAGACTTCAAAGCGAAGTACGATAAAGTGTGGAAGATTCTGAGCTTCCCAAGGGTGAACGAGGCTGAAGTTATTGAACAGAATCCGATAAAAGAAGCGGATTTGAAGGTCGTTTCTATAGACCGACTGAAACCGTGGCATCCACCGCTACCGGGTGACCAGGAGCACAAAGGAGCGGTATCAGAGCGCGCTTCTTCCAAACCACCTCTGCTACCCAATGCGGAAAATGAAGTGGCAGAGCCTGCTTCCTAGAACCACGCTCTGAAACCGAAGTGTCGGGAGATGCGAAGGAAGTTCAGCCGAAAAAGCGAAGAGGCAGACCTCGAAAAGAGGATAAAGACTTTGAAACAGCAGTCACATTAAGGTTGAATGCGGAAGCCGGAAATCTAGCCGAAAAACTCATAAACGAGGATGGAGTACCAGAGCGTACCTCTCAAAGAGACTTGGAACAGTCCCTTTTCGAACCACGCACTGCTACAGGAATTGACAGCGGAAGGTCGCTGAAAACACAGAGCGTAATTTGAAAAGCTCTTTTAAACCACACACTGCTACCGATCAGCGGGCACAACAGCTCGAGACAGCGAAAGCAACAGCTGCACAATTGGGGCGTGACATTGCCACTGCCATCGAGCAAAGAAAGGTGAAAAAGAAGAAGTCACGACCCACTCCCACGGAAATCCTCACAAGCAAAGGAGAAGAGGAAGACGCCGCCGACAAAGAACTCTTTAGATCGGATAACTAAAGGACGCAGGGATATTAACCCAAAAATAAGGCTTATGGGCGTTTATGATATTATGAACGGGAGTTGGGAAGGTGTAAAAGTGATTCGTCGAAAACCGGCTAACAGATATCGTTTTCATTGTTCTAACAGGTATTAAGAGTTGATGGAACGATTGGAACGACAGAACTCAGATAATTCTGATTCTGAGAGCATCGGAAACCCGTTAAAAGCACCGATAAGAATGGAAGGTGATCAGGGTTATAACCGATACTTTGGAGAGGAATCGAACTCATCCGCAGGAACGGTTCAGAATGATCCAGGCGTATCGAACCAGCCAGTTTATGCGGGAGGCACAGTCTTTTACCCGCACCCACAGGATCCAACGAGTTACCAGAATACGCAGAACTGGGTGTCGGATCACTACGGCACGAATGTCGGACCACCCCAGTTCCCAGGACAAAATGTTCCTTTCTCGGGACAACAATTCCCAGCGTATGGTTCAGCACAAGTTGCAATGGGATCACCGGCATTATTGATGCCACCACCACAGCAGGTGGTATCGAATTTCCCTGTTGGGATGGCACCGGCACCTGTACGATTACCCGGATTTGGTGGGATACCGGTAGTACCGGGTGGACACGGAGGATTTAGCGGCATGTCCCCAGTCCGAACACCAGGTATCGGTGGAACGTCACCCAGATCAGTATATGGAGGACATGGCGGAACGTCGCCTGCCCCATCTATGTCCCACGGAGGCTTAAATTTACCGCCATTATTTCCGGACTGGACCGCAACGGCGCCAGGACCATTTGGCACATCTGTGCTACCACGTCCACATCGACGATTTGATCGCGGAGGCATATCCCCACATAAAAGAGGAGGGAGATCATATGGACGAGGAAACCGATTTGAATCACCTCGATTGAGAGGAGTGTTGCCTTTGTTGGGACCACAGTTAGAGGGATTACCGAAAACCCCTCCAGGCGAACCCTCAGTATCCGAATACTCTCCACGACTGACGGTTAATATAAGAGAAGATGATGACCGCCTGAACGTGATCGTGGATGAACACGAGACGATTACGGAGGAACACAGGAGAGTCATACATGACTTCAACCGAATATGCCACGATTTTTACCGGATCCACGAACGCGTCGATGACGAACATGCGTTCTACGGCAAATTGATGTCAGTGGCAGGGATGTCACATCCCACACACGAGGCACTTAAAGAGAAGACAGCGGTTCTTATTCAGAAAAGAAAGGAAATCGGCATTCAAATTGTGACGATGAAAAGGTGTCATCCAGCCTTAGTACATCGAAACTGGCCGGATATAGTGGAAAAGATTCTCCGTTTTATCAGAAAATATCCAGAAGAACGATCCCGATCGGTAGATGCCGCACCGACTTCATCAAAAGAAAAATCGGGGACATCATTGACGAAAACTGTCGAAGAGATGACAGATGAAGAAATATTGGCGGAAAAGAAGAAGCTCGATGAAGCTTTGAAGCAACGCACGAGATCACGGACAAGTTCGACAGCAGAGTCGTCTAGCCATGGCACATCGAAACGAGCCAGATCCGTGACAAAGAGTCCGAAATCGGGAGATGGTCAGAAGGCAAAAAAGCCTACGGTGAGTAAGGAACCACCGCAGGCGCATGAAATGCCCGTACCAGTTGTACCGGTGGCCAAGAAGGCTCAACAACCATCGGTACCACCTCCAACTCAGCCGATCCCACCACTACCAGCGGCACCCAGTCAACCGATACCTGTAGCAGAGATCCCACCAGTCAGAGCATACTTGGTAACCTTCCCTGGAACAGATGGACAGAAGAAGATGCTCGCTGCTCGACTCGTGGATAAAAAGACGAATCAGGAGATTCCGTCAGGTATTGATAAGGCAAATAAAGAGTTAAAGAAAATAATCAATACGGCATCACGGGAACAAACCGAAGCGGCCTTAGCAGCTATCCCGAACGAGGTGGACCGCAGAAATCCCCGAATCCTCATCCGAATGATGAAAGAGTTGATAGCGAAACAGGCGAAAGAAGAGGACGCCTGGATTCATATACGAGTGGGTACGAACGAGGACCACGTGTTATATACGTACACAGCGGAAGGACAGATATTAGCGGTTGAAAGAAAAACGTTAAAACCGGAAGAAGAAGATACAGGCGGGAAGAAGAAACGGAAACCCGATTACGATCCAGCGTACCTGTATACTGAGCCAGTCTGCAGACTGTTTACGATCGGATATGAATATGCAGTTGACATACCAGGGATAGCGATAGTGGAAATCGTTGATCCGTTATCGGGAGATCCGATCCCCTTCGCACCGATGTGCATATCGAAGGAAGACAGAGAATATGCTGACAAAGAATCAAGGAAAGCCCTTGCAGCATTATATAAAATGTTACCGCCCGAGGTGAAGAATAACGCGGTGGCGCTGACAGCAGCGGTGCTCAGCCTCATGCAACAGCGTGCCGAGGCGGATCAGGCTTTCATCCGATTGACATATAACCACGATGATGGAACGCTCCGAACAGCCTGTTACGATCATCGAAAAACACCGCTGTATTGGGATATTACACCTCCTGAACATATCAAAGCTGCAAATGAACAGCTCGCCAAACAGCAACAAGCTCAAGCCCAGGCTCAACTCGCGGCACAGGAAGGTCCTGCCGGAGAAGCCGATGAGGAAATGGAAGATAATGGTGCAGCCCCCGAAGGAGGAGATGACGCTCCAGAAGATGATGATGAAGAACCGGAATCAGAAGATGAACCGATTGATGAAGATAACCCTAAACGATCATTGGCCAGAGTTTTCGAGATCGTCAAAGGAGCTAAACATAAGCCGTGCAATGACGTGAATTGTCCTCATTGTTTTCCACCTCAAGATTCAGACGACACTGAAGACGATGACGAATCATCTGAAGAAGATTCGGAAGATGAAAAGCCGAAGACAAGATCGTCCAAAACGGCTGCAAAGCCCACGGGAGTTGGAAAAACTGGGCAGGAATCCGGACAAACTTCAAAAGGGGACACTAAAACCAAGAAAGAAAAGGCGGAAACTCAACATAAGAAGAAGGGACACAAAAAGGGGGAGTCCTCACCAGATGTAGATGTTGAGATCGATTACGAGGACGTAGTCGTTACAGATGATAGCCCGTCAACGGCCACAACACCGAAGAAAATTGTCATTGAATCAGCGACATCAACCGCGTTTAAGTCGAAACCGATTGCATTGAAGAAAGTAGTCCCGCTCGGACAAATCATGTCAGCATCGACTCAGAAAGAGCGCAAGGAGAAAGCTGAGACTGATAAGAAGAAACGCGAATCATCTCGCGAGTCGACGGCATTATCCGAAGCAAGTAGCCGCCCAAGCACATCGACAATCATGTCAAAATCAGTCTCGGTAGGAAGAACTACACGAGGCAAAACGGCTGAACCGAAGGTGGCGCCGAGCTTGGAGTCGACTTTGGAAAAACAGAAACAGCTGGCCTTAGAAAAACAAAAGAAAGAAGGGAAGAAGAGTGGTGAAAAGAAATCAAAACCTCCAGCGGTCCGAAGAATTGACGCCCCAGGCATGGCAGGATACGCCAGAATTCTAGGCGACAGCGAACTCGAATACTCGGAACCAGAAAACTCCGAGCCATTTCCTGAATTTGATGAACCTGACGGCGAAGACCTAACGGAAGATGATATGATCGAAATCACTAAGAAAATAGTGAATAGGATGCGTACCAGGATACATCGATCACATTAAAATTCCGCAGGGAAGCGAAGGAAAAAATGGAGGCACAAGGTCATTCCTTTACAGCTCGAAAATTCCATACGTTAGTGGAATACGCCCTGAATATCGGAAAGCTGACGAAGAAACATCTCGACTGGAAACTAGGAGCGAAGTTGGTCAGGACTAAAGGAATCGACAAACAGCTGTTCGATCAACACGCTGATAAGAGAAGACAGATCGAGTTAGCCATAGCAGGAATGCGCAGTCCCACCGGCTCAACTCGACACCGCATCACGCAGTACATCAACGGATTATGGCATGGTGGAAATGGTAATTTTGCAGAACTCGAAGCGGGAAATGCTACGATGTTAACCGCGATGATTAAAGAAGGAAAAGTCATCACCACTAATGCCCATATGGGATCACCGATCCGATACACCACGTTGGGACTAATACCGGTAGAAATCGAAAACCAGAACCATTATTCCGAAAGTGAAGATTTGACGCTGCTCGACGTTAAAAAACGAGATGACCCGGCTACACCTATACTAAATGTTCTCCACCGAAAGGGAGATCAATTGAGAGCAGCGGAAGCGAAACTCGCGGCGGATAAGTTGAAAAAGAAGCCGTTACAAGACAGAGGTATCATGGATGCCGACTCCGAAACGGACGATGAAGACGAAGACAATGATGTAGCAGCAGTTCCCGCGAAGCCGGTAGAGAAAGCGACGAGCCGAACGGGGGATGAACGGAAGGTCGTTCTCCCTACCGATAAATTGGCACAACAAGCTGAGGCTGAACTGGCAGACATGCGTGAAAGACGAAAGACGTCTGGACTTGCGCTACCTAAGACCAGTGGAGCTGGCAGTAGCAAACCAAAAAACAACAAAGCGGACTCGGCACCCTCCCAGAGCATTGAACCGAAATCGACTAAATCATCGTCAAGTTCGATGGCGAAACTCACAATCGACGAGAAAGGACCTGTGACGGACTCAACAGAAGGTTCGGACACCGGAGCGAAATCCGAAGACCGAGAATATATGCTCGGAATACCGTTGGACAACGCCAATCAAATCTGGTGCGAACTTAAACGTTTCCTGGGAAGTCAACAAGACCAGACGATGGGCCACAGGGAGCTCAAATCGGCTATGTGCCAGAATAGAGCTCTGAAATTATCGGGAAGTAGCTTCGACCGGATGACTAAACGAGCCTACAAAGAAGGGAAATTAGGCTTCAGTTATACGGAAACGAATAAATGGGTATATTATCTACCACCTCCAACACGCACTCCCCGATTAAAGATGGATCTGAAGTTTTGGAAGATTGCTATGACCGATGCGGCGATACCCAGACTCGGTGGAAATAACGGAGTGACATGGGATGACCTATCGAACTTTTTCGCCGTCAACTACGAGTTAGGCGAATTCAGCGTTGAAAAAGATCGAGAGTGGATCAAGAAGACAGTTGAGAGCCTGGTCGCCGAAAATATACTGGAAATAAAAGATGACAGAATTCATCTAAAACCGGAAGATCTGTCAGATGATACACCACAAATCGAAGAGGCTGTTCACGAATAGCTTCGGGGGGAGTTGGTTCTACTCCGCAGGAGCTGCCACCCATTGAGACGAAAGCAGCTGAACCTGATCCGAAGTCATCGGCAACTAACCCGAACGATCCGAAAACTGATGAAACTGAACTGAAGTCAACTGAGACTGTGTCAGCTGATCCAGCTGACACATCGCAAATGGAATAGCGATTAATCAGCTGCGTGATATGCGGTCAGGAAGGTCCACCGCATGTCACAGAAGAGCATCACCAGTTCAGATTATAAGAAGGCGATATAACAGAGTTAAAACGACGAAAACTGGAAAAACTTAGCGAAAGTGCTAAACAGATGTGAAACGAGATGCGAAAAGTCAGTCAGATTAGGCGAATGAGCTTAAGACTTGGCAGGCATAAGAAGGGCGTTATGAGCTAGGAAGGTCTCAGCTCAGTACAGGAATAGCCTAAAAATAGGCGTAAAATGATAAGAAGGACTTCATGGGATAGCGATGAGATGATGAGATGTAAATTGACATGTTCTGATTACAGATTAAAGTGGAAAAATGGCTCAAAAAGTCAAGCCAACCCGAAAGTCCAGATGACTAAGCAGATCCAGGGCAGGTTAGCTCAACCGGCACCTCTGGCTGTACGAAGTCAGGCAGCACCTGCGCCGGTGAGAAACCAGGCTACACCGGCACCTTCGACGAGTCAGACGACATCGACGCCTCCTGATCCTGAAATTGATCAGTTTACGGGCTTTAATCCAAAATGTCCGGACTGTATTCGAAATAGTAAGATCGATAATAGGAAAAGCCCATGCTGGTTTTGTATATTTAAGGAACCAGGCAGAACTTTAGTGGCATATACGGAAGCCATTTACGGAAATCGAGATGTTTTCCGCACCCTTACATCTGCGGAGGCATGGAAAACGGTCCCACCACGGGAAAAGATGTTGATAGAAGACCGTTATCGTCAGGCAATTGCGACTAATGAAGCCGGATGGGATGTCACTTTCGAACCTCCGCAAGATGACAAAGCGGATGCCTATAGAAAGCAGTTCAACGCTGATTCTGAACGAATGCAAGCTGAAGCAAACAGACAAAGAGAATTAGAAGCTGAAGCAGTCGCCAGCCGCAGACGCGCTGAGGAGCAAGTTGCGCGTGAACATCGGGCAAAATTGGCACAAAAAGAAAAAGAGCCAATAACCGTATTCAAATTAAATGAGGATGAGGCCAGCGCCAGAGTCCAATCATTGACGATACAAATTGACGCGCTGATAAAAAACCCTCTGGATATCCGCAAAGACTTATTCGAAGCCCTTCTGCGAGAGAAACTCAGGTTGGAACGAGGTGAAAAACCTAAACCGGAGACGCAGATGCTCATTGAAAAGATGACTGAGGAAGCTAGGAAATCCCGTCAACGTGAAGCGGAGGTGATGAAGGCATTCCAAAGCTTCAAACGAGATGAAGGAGGGTTTACACGACCTCGATCACCTGCCAGACGAAGTGAGAGATCACGTGAATATTCACGGGAAAGAAACTACGACTTCCGGAATGAGAGATCGCGGGAATACTCTCGTGAACGAACCCGGGACTATCATAACGAACGAGATGATAGATCCCGTGAACGATCTCGCGATCGAGATTATCGTGGCCCGAGAGGTTGGGAGCGCCACGGAGATGAAGTGGTTGAAGTTGGTGCTCGACGTAGACCAGCTCAGAATAACACCGAACGACGATCAGAATCGCGACAACCGGAACCTGAAAAGGAACGTCGTCAGGAACCAATAAGTTGTGCATTCGTGCATCAAAAAGTCAGAGGATTCACGCCTGAACGATCTCGAGATCAGAGAAGAGATCGTAGAAATCGAAGTCCCGACCCACATGATAAGATGTGGCAGGAAGATGTGGCATTCTTCAACACATTTGAGTTGCCAACTAAACGATCTTCCAGCGGAGAGCGGGAAGACAGCCCACCGAAGTACACTCGTATGCAGTCTGAAGTTTACGTGGTGGATCCATTGATCGTGACGACATCGACAGATGAACCGATGGACACATCGTCCTCACAGGACACCGTGATCCACAAAAGACAGGTGATTCTCGATAGCGATCTTCAGCCGTCGACATCGGCGAGTAAGGCACCGCCGCGACGTGAACAGGACGTTCGTCACATTATAGAAGAGAGACGTCAACAAGAAGATAGACGCAAACCGGAACATCGACGAGAAGACGACCGTCAGCCAACGAGTAAACCGTCCCGGTTCAATAACCCGTCAAGACGTCACCAGTTCATCCGAAAAACGTACAACATGGATGATCTGGAAGATCAAAGAGCTGAAATATGTCGCTACCTGGGACTGGACATCGAGTCGGAACAGTCAGGGATCATCTTGACTCAGTTGCAACATCTGCGACAGTTCCTTATTGACTCGAATTATGCAGAAGAAATTAGAGAGAGCAGACTGGGGCGATTGGAGATCACAACTGAAGAAGCGAATACGTACTATACGCCCATCAGACAGTGTGGTCTGCCAAGTCTGCTTGACTTAAATCTACTGGGAGTTCCATTGGATACCGTCGACACCACGGGATGGACCCAATTTGAATACCAAGAGATAAAAGAACGACGAGAATACGTGGCGCAGTTTGTGCTACGACACGTGAACCCGGCATTTAAGATGCTGGCAGCGAGAGCAGCGATCGGCTTGGTAGTTGATCCTACCAGCCATGACGCAAGAACGTGGGGTCAGAAGATTTTCGCTGCTCGATTAGCACATTACTCGTCGATCAGCCAATTGAGCTCGGACATGTTGAAGAATAAAGTCCCGCTCGTATTCCGGGATAAAGCTGCCAAAATGGGATCAGCCGCTAAACATCAGGCAACAGCCAAGAAAGCGGATGATGATTTGAAGAGTGTTACGGGCAGACTGGAATACGATAATCTTCGGACGATTTTCGACTCTCATTATCAGGACATGCTCGACCGAATCCGTTATACGATGGACACCCAATATGTGGAACCAAAAGATCATGTCCATAAATACATCAAGGAGCATCTCAGAGGACATCGATCCCAAAATACGGCACCACCTCAAGTCCCTAACGCACCCGGCAGACGAGCTGCCAGGAATCAGCAGATCCGTGATCATTACGAGGATGTCAGACAACGGTTGGCTGAGGATCCTCGAAACCGGGACTTGCAGCTGGAGGAAGATGATGCGCGACACCGGCTTGAGGCGATAAAACGAAGTCGCCAAGGAAAAGGTCGCGGTCCACGTCATGTAGCTGTTCGAGTTGTTCAACCAGAGCAAGCCGCAGGAGTTGCACCGACAGAACCCATAGATCGGACCTCCGACCAAAATCAGCCGAAGTCTACGAAGAAACGTCAGCCGCGAGATGGTGACGACGAAGATGAGTTGAACGAGATGATGGAGTAATATTATCGATCGAAAAGGAGTTGCTACGGCTTAGAGTCGGCTCTCCTAGTCCATCAACTCAGCTCATCTTACAAGTGTGAGAATCAACGGTAATTAGCCGGATCTCTGAACGGAGTAGCTACGGTAAAACTTGCCGGCACTCTGTAATAAGGATGAGATGTGCGACAGATGAACTTTACCAGGGAGGCAAGCTGAAATGAGCTTGAAAGTCGATATCAAAACGACTCAAGTTCCTCCATGACATAGATGGAAGATGAATTATTACGATGTCGCACATCCGAATCATCTCATAGATGATCTCACCAGGGAGGAAGCGAATTTCGCTTGTCTATATGACGTCCCTCCATGACCAATATGGATCTCATCTGACCGAAGTCGTACAGTAGATACGCAATTATCCAAAGATGAAGTAGTATTGATAAGTCGTACGAATGATACGCATCAAATTCCTAAAGCGGATCTCATGTGATGAAGTCGCATCATATGCGCAAGATGCTCAAGCGGAGCGAAGTTGCTCAATGGAGCGGAATTGGACCAAAAAGTTCCTAACGGTGGACAGGATACCTGTGACCAGATGAGTGGAGGATCCTAGTCTACGGATTTTGATTAATACTTCTGTTGATCTGTTATAACTGTTGATATAGTATTTTTGATACAGATCTCTTTATTCACATCGTGGACTTGTCTATGAATAGATTAGATGTGATGAAATGGATTAAAAGAGATGATGTTTTTATTAGCAATTTTTACGAGCACACACAGGCCGTCCGCCAAACGATCGGATTCAACGCGGAGATGGATTCAGCCTCGAACGGAGCTCGGCATCCCTCCCAGAGGCATGTGAGCCATGGCTGTACTCACGTCCACCATCACGCCTGTGGCGTTATGCGGATGACGTGTCAGTGTTGTGTCTCCTCTGATTGGTTGTATGTGCCTTGTGTGGGCGCGCCTATGTGCGCTGCGAAGAGCATTGATTTAGCTCTTCGCTTGGCAGATTTGCCAGTGGTGTTCAGTCAGTGTTGATGTGAGTTGGATTTCACTCAATAAAGTGTACTTATGCTAGTGGATGCCGTGCGTTGCGCATTTATCCAGATTTCGTAGCATATTACATTACGCAGGATCCTGTCAGTGGGGATCACTGTCCTGGACTCATTCTGAGTACCACGTTATATGCCTATAATAAGCCCTATATGGTTATCATTCATTTGCCATAGGCGATGGAGTTCCAGAGACAACGACGGTTTCCTCTCTTTCACAATGAGCCACTGAAGAACGCCGGGACGTCGGCTGACGCTGAGCCTAAGCGGAAAACGCCGTTGAGTGTGGGTGAAAAGTATCTGGCATTGCCGTTGGAAGTGCTGAAGGAGATCTTCCTGTCGCTGGACACCGTCGACCGCGTGCGTTGTCGCCGCACCTGTCATCTATGGGCCAGGCTGCTTGCTGCGGACGACGTGGGCAGTGAGGTGCGTGTGGCGCTCCCGGGCCACCGCGTTCGGGATATCTACGCCCTGTACGCTTGCGTCGCCAAGTCCATCACGCCCGCCACCCGTACCATCTCCCTGCGCGAAAACGGAAGGTACCGCGAAGGAGTGTTCGAAGTGGCCCAGAATCTCCTAAAGGAAGCCGGGATCCGTCTCCACCGTTGCATCGTGCACCGCCGATCCAGCAGCCTCGAGGAGTCGAATGTGGCGCTGTACGCGCTGCCCTCCGAGATGAACGCGGGGCGGAGCGGGCTGCTGCCCTACTGTCAGCGGGTGATCGTCAAGGATTTCGTCTTTACCTTGTTGAAGGACGAACAGACCGTTATGGAGTTGCGCATTCCCTTGGTCGTCTCCAACGGACGGCGGGTCGATGCGCTGGGCGTTGTGGAGCTGTTGGAGTTGGGAGTTGTGGAGTTATAGCAGCACTTGCGCAGCCAGGGACCGCCGGTGGATGCGCAGCGCATCGCCCAGTGCATGCCCAATAGGATGGTCAGTAAAGAGAGAGCAGTGAGAAAGGTGCGCGCATGATATCGTCTCCAGTAACTAATGATGCTTCTCTAAATTCACCGGTTTTTACCACAAGTTCCTGCCGAACCGACTACCAAAAGTATCCTATACGTACCCATTTTTTTGGTATTCCATATAGGTACAAACGTTTACGGAACAAAATTTCCGTTCATTTCGACGTATTTGAAATGGTTCTTCAGTTATTTTAAAAAGTTTTCAGAATTGTAAAAGCTGGATCTTCGTTACGGTGCAATAGTAGCATGTACTAGGCAGTGCTTGCGGAGAAAACAGGGCAGTAAAGAATTGGTCTGGAGGGAGCCGCGACTTTCCTACCGGGCCCGCGCCAGAGTTGCGTGGCGAGAGGAACACTCTTCCTTTGTTTTTCTTCCTATTTTATTCAATGTATTTTCCTAATCTTTGCTAATTTTCCGGATCCGCACAGACTGTCGGGTGCGTGCAGGTTAGCGGTTGTGTAGATTTCGTTGTGCAGGGTGAGGTGTTGAGTTCGCCGCCGTCGTTGTGCTGCTGCAGTGTTTCCTTGTTTGTGGATTAACGTGCTGTTGAATAAATAAGGAATCAGACTATTATCCCGCCCAAGTGACAGCTGCTCGGAGTAACAATATAGATAGTATTACCGCAACAATCAGCAAAATTAGTAAGATCAGTACGAGAAGACACTAAATCTGGAGGAAGAAAAATAAAAGCTAATGGATAAGCATGCCTGGCTCGTGCAGCTTGGGCAACGCCCAGTTTCGGCATGGTTCGCAAACACATCAATTAAGCAAACTAAAATTTCAACGCTCGTTTCCCGTGTATTTGGAATATGACTGTTCAAACAACATATTAAAAGATGCCGGAAATATTTACTAGATTTTTGAAGGACAATGTGAAGTACCTAGGTATCTATCTGGACCGACATTTAAACTGGAAACGTAATAGCGAAAATCTAGCTACCCGCATGAAAAAAAGAATCCGTTACCTAAACGCACTGTTTCCATATCAAAACAGTGCGGCTCGAACGAAGTTGTATGATTCCCTTGTTAAACCGATAGCCGATTATGGCAGTTCCGTAGCTTTCTGTCTACAGAAGTTACTGATTGATCAGTTAGAAGACTGTCAATTTCGATTTTTAAAAAGTATCAGATTCGGCCCTTGCAAGTTTGAGTATGCCGAAACGCTAAAAAAAGCGGGATATAAGTCTCTGTTATTTTGTCGTATTCGTAAATCTCTGCTACTGATGTACAAGACGGTGTTCCGTCTTGTATTTTATGGAGAAAAATTTTTCAAGCTTCGGGAAAAACTTGGCGCTGCCGCTGTTTGTATTGCAGGTAGAACACGCCAAATAACATCCCTTGATGAACATCCCTACGCAGTGGAACCCGTGGACACGTGCACCCCGGACAGACGGAAGTTCATCAGCGAGCGCAGCTTTGCTTATCTGATGGCGCACTTGTGGAACGAAATCAAGCCTGGCTCGTGCAGCTTGGGCAACGCCCAGTTTCGGCATGGTTCGCAAACACATCAAATTAGGCAAACTAAAACTTCAACGCTCGTTTCCTGTGTACTGTTCAAACAACATATTAAAAGATGCCGGAAATATTTGCTAGATTTTGAAGGACAATGAAGTACCTAGGTATCTATCTGGACCGACATTTAAACTGGAAACGTAATAGCGAAAATCTAGCTACCCGCATGAAAAAAAGAATCCGTTACCTAAACGCACTGTTTCCATATCAAAACAGTGCGGCTCGAACGAAGTTGTATGATTTCCTTGTTAAACCGATAGCCGATTATGGCAGTTCCGTAGCTTTCTGTCTACAGAAGTTACTGATTGATCAGTTAGAAGACTGTCAATTTCGATTTTTAAAAAGTATCAGATTCGGCCCTTGCAAGTTTGAGTATGCCGAAACGCTAAAAAAAGCGGGATATAAGTCTCTGTTATTTTGTCGTATTCGTAAATCTCTGCTACTGATGTACAAGACGGTGTTCCGTCTTGTATTTTATGGAGAAAAATTTTTCAAGCTTCGGGAAAAACTTATGCTGCCGCTGTTTGTATTGCAGGTAGAACACGCCAAATAACATCCCTTGATGAACATCCCTACGCAGTGGAACCCGTGGACACGTGCACCCCGGACAGACGGAAGTTCATCAGCGAGCGCAGCTTTGCTTATCTGATGGCGCACTTGTGGAACGAAATCAAGCCTGGCTCGTGCAGCTTGGGCAACGCCCAGTTTCGGCATGGTTCGCAAACACATCAAATTAGGCAAACTAAAACTTCAACGCTCGTTTCCTGTGTACTGTTCAAACAACATATTAAAAGATGCCGGAAATATTTGCTAGATTTTTGAAGGACAATGTGAAGTACCTAGGTATCTATCTGGACCGACATTTAAACTGGAAACGTAATAGCGAAAATCTAGCTACCCGCATGAAAAAAAGAATCCGTTACCTAAACGCACTGTTTCCATATCAAAACAGTGCGGCTCGAACGAAGTTGTATGATTTCCTTGTTAAACCGATAGCCGATTATGGCAGTTCCGTAGCTTTCTGTCTACAGAAGTTACTGATTGATCAGTTAGAAGACTGTCAATTTCGATTTTTAAAAAGTATCAGATTCGGCCCTTGCAAGTTTGAGTATGCCGAAACGCTAAAAAAAGCGGGATATAAGTCTCTGTTATTTTGTCGTATTCGTAAATCTCTGCTACTGATGTACAAGACGGTGTTCCGTCTTGTATTTTATGGAGAAAAATTTTTCAAGCTTCGGGAAAAACTTGGCGCTGCCGCTGTTTGTATTGCAGGTAGACCACGCCAAATAACATCCCTTGATGAACATCCCTACGCAGTGGAACCCGTGGACACGTGCACCCCGGACGGACGGAAGTTTTGTCAGCGAGCGGAGCTTTGGTTATCTGATTGCGCACTTGTGGAACGAAATCAAGCTGCCCCAGGAATCATACAACCGCATCACCAGTTTTGACTCTTGCCTGGATACGGTTGAATGGACGGATTTAAAATGGACTAAGCGTTTCCTTCAACTTCATGTTGATCATCACTGTTTACTGTAAAACTGTTGTTTATGTTTGCGATGTTTTATATGTAAGGCTATCACTGATGTGATAGCCTTTTCTCCCATGTTAGTCTATAACCTCGTGCAGGACATCCCTGATTGTTGTAGACATTAGCGCGAGGGTTAGACAATTATGGACCAACTCACTTTAAAGGCTCTACCATTCTACTGTAAGTAGTTAAAGCGCTATCGCGACTGTTTTCTAACAGCAGGATAATTTTGCTACCGAATGGTGCATCGTGATCAGCACAATACCGGCAGGCTACGCGTAAACAGCAGCCTGTAAACAAAATGCGTATCGTTGAACTGCATTCGAACGCTTCGAAGTTTTGTTACCCCTTAAGCGGATCGATTGCCTAAAAAGGCTTTTCCCAAAAATTGCCCATTACAGCTTCTCGAAAAAAATTTTTATTGATTTTAAAATTGATTTTAAAAATTTTGAAGCGCTATATCTTTTTCCCGTGTTAAGCTACATTTCTCAAACTTCGGCACTTTCGTCTTAGTAGTGAGTCGGCGAAGTCCGCCTGGGCAGGCGACCGGGCGCCGTAAAACGCATTTAATCAAGGGAGCAGACAGAAATTCGTTAGACACACGCTCTGTCTAACTCTGTACTCTTGATTAAAAGCGGTGCCCGTTTTACGGTTTACGGCAGACTTCGCCGAATCACTAGTACACAGCCTGTTATCCTGTACAACATTTCGTTGAATTATGTACAATAGTATTAATGCACTAGCAAAACAAACATAAATTATGAAAATTATAAACAATATGTGACTGACGCTACCACGGAAGCCGAACTGACCGGCTCACATTAGGCTGCGCACGCCAGTAAGAGACAGAGCGTAGGGAAGACACAGCGCTATAGCTCCGATCGGTCAGGACAGTGCAGCTGCGCAACTCAGATCTGTCTCAGGGGATAACACTCGCCTGTCGTGCTAGAGGTCTGAAAATGTTTTGTTTACGTTTGAAGTCAAGAATCCATTGTTTTCGAGCCGGATTTTTTTAGAATGTGGGTTACACATTGTCTAACTGGATACATGCTCCAAAACATTTAATGACTTCTTGTAATTAATTGCCTAACCTTCACCTTAAGCTCATTAAACAAACAAACAACAAGGAGTCTTCAGAAACTTGTAATAGGGTGTTTCACTGTTTACTCATCCTCTTCGTCTTCAGACTCCAAGTCGCTGGACTGCTCCGCGTGCTCACTGTCATATTGGGATGCGTGACCCTCGCCCCAGTCCTGCATGCAGGGCGACAAAGACCACAATGGGTTGAACTTACGGTACATCAGAACCGTAAGTCTGCCGTTATTTTCTCGTTCCAAATGACAAACGCTAGGCACGCTACGCCTCGTACACCCTCGGCACGCCTAATTGTACGGTTGTCAATTCCGCTGTGTACCGTCATAATAAATTATTAATTGCAATTGTAGAAAAAGGCTATTGTGGTCTTGTAATCGGTTTTGGTTGACGTACTAACCGTAACTGGTTGGAAGTGTCAAGTGTTCGATAAAAAACGCTGGTGTTGGGCATAAAAATAACAGAGAACGTATGCACATCAGTATAAAATCAGCCTGCAGCGGTCGCAAAAGCGGCTCCTACGTGCTGCCACGCAGCGAGGAAATTTACGGTAAACGTGTTACCGGAAGACATGTTTCTTCTAGTCGGGTGTTTATTGCACGGCAATGTGTTCACGTCGGCGCGTAGTTTTGAAACAGCAAAACTGACAAGAATTCATCCCTCTGTATTACGTATATCTACAGTATTCAACGATGGAGAGCTTTCAGATCGCCATTTGCAATGCCATTTGCACGTGTTGTCTTTTGTGCCTGTTCACATCGCCATTTGCAACGCCAAAGTGGATCCATATCAGTGGTACGGTTTGCGCACTGTGTTATTAATAATATTTTTGCTTGACGCATAAACGGATTATTTGAAAACGTCGGCTTTTACAAAAGTGTACTGTATTGAAAGCAATATTTCATGTTAAAAAAATGCGGCAGCTGACGAATAATAATAATGATAATAATAAATAATAATGATAATAACATTGCCGCAAAGTATGCTTGTTCACTAATTGTAAATGCATTCCGAAACAACGCCTCCAACTGACTAAGCGCGAGTAAAGTAAGTAATTGGTGACACTTACGGTAACCCGTAATGGGTTACCATTACGGGTTATCGTAACGTAACGCCACGTGACCAAATTTTGCATTTCCCGATTCAAGAAGAAAAAGAGCGATGCCCATTAAATTCACGGGAGAACCCTTTGCGTTCTAGTCTGCATAAACCGAGCCATATGATTGGTTGATAGGCGTTGTTATGTCTGTAGTATAGCCCTGCCGGGCCAAGTTGGGACAGTCATAAAAATTCCTCTTTTTTTACCAATGAAGTCTAAAATTTTTAATTAACTGTTTCATGATAGCTTTTGGTCTGTAGCACCTTTCAGATTTTTATTTCGATGGAAAAAGCTGAAGTACAGGGAACGGGGGCTAATTGTTTAATTTAAGTTTTAGTACAAAAATCGCACTGCTTACTGAGAAAAAATCAAGCTCATTCGAAAATAATTTTAAAATTGGAGAAGGTTTGGAACCATCAACTAACAGCGTGGTTTTCTAACGGTCCCTTCCCACACTTCATCTAAACACTAACGTTCTGCCTAATGCGATCCGGGCTCCAGGCAACCGCATTTCTAAGTTGGTACTCTTTAACATACAAGTCTATGGAAGATCCACCTTCCTTCGAGGTGATCTCGAGCACTGATCGCGCCAGAATTTTCTGGTGACCTATAAAAGACACCTCATGGGTCACGCAATAGTTCTAGAAAACGTACACGCAGAAATATCAATTGGTGCATTTCTTACAGCTGCAGTTATAAAAAAAAAAATAAGAGGTCGAAAAATGACCACCACCCCGCCCTCTTAGTCGCCCCCTGGGTTCTTACTACCGTGTCGAACGACAACAGCTTTAACACTACTGGATTCGCAACAAAAAGTTACGCTAGGAGAGTTCAAATATAGAAACAAAGTGCCTTCTGGGAATTTATTTGAATTTACTTTACGCAACTGTCCCAACTTGGCCCGGCACCCCTGTAGTTAAGTATATATTTTAAAATGGGGTGTGGCGTAATGATAGTAATGATAGTAATGCGTAATGATAGTAATACTCCTGTAAATAACTTTCTTCAAAATATCGCAAATTCAAAAACCAATAAGCGAAGTTATAAATAAATCTTGTGGGGAGATGTATATTCTCTGTTTTTCAGAATCATGAACATTTCTAACAGACCGACTTTTCTCTCTCGCAGTTTGTTCTAACAGTGGAGTCTTGAAGACTAAGGGAAACTGAAACGAGAACCCTGAAAGTGTCAACTTCCACTGGTTACCGCCATTACGGCTCGGTGTTGCGCTTTATAATAGAGGAGGTTACATTCAGCTGGCACCATAAAAAAGCCTGGTGACCTTTACTCGGATAGATTCCCAAAAATTGGAAACCGCTGTTGTAGTTATTATTACTAGCTTTACCACTGTTACCAAGTGTTACCGTCGTTACCGTGCATTACCTCGTTTCAACGCACGAAGCAAAACAGCTACACTAGTCTGACAGTCCACTAATACGAAAAAGCTTGACAAGTTATAATTAAAATAAAATAAATTTTTGATAAGAGTCTGAATTGCAAGTTAAAGATTAACACTTTGCCCTCTTTACGGAGATAAACTCTTCTGGACATCAGTGCGAACGGTCTTTAGTATCACAGACATCGGTATTCACCAAAGGTCAAATTACGGGGCCTCGCTCTTATGAGGCTAATAGGTGCTATTTATAAGTAATATTTTGGTTTTACCACATTATTGTTGACATGCTGAACTGGCCAGTAATTTTGTCTCATGCAACATAATTTTGTGCTATTTAGATGCTGGGGAACATGGGGGAGGGGGTGGCGAAGGCTTCAGGGGCGTTGGAGACTTATGGAATCGAGACGAACAAGTATATCAGGGAGAGCTGACGGCACAGAACAACACAGAACAGTACAGCACAGAGCGCCCACTGCAGTCGCCAAAAATGACATTTATAGCAAGCCGGGGTGCCTTTGTACCCACCGGAGGCGCTCGCCAACATGTGCTTCACTTGTCAAACACTTCGTCGGCTCCCGCGCAAATCTCCTTCCCACCCCACATCACCCGTACCACAAAACAAGCCACGGTTGGGGCGGTACGGCAACCGAATGATACCAAAAACCCCGCTGGTGAGGATGAAGATGCCACCGCCTCATCGAGAACTGTCACAACCGCCCTATCGAAAAAGGTTGCAATTTCCGCTCATGCTGATGAAGATAAAGGGGATAACTCCGCCCTAGCGAGAACTTGTGCAACCGTCGTATCAGGAACTGCTACAACTGTCGCTGATGTTAATGATGATGATGAGGATTATATTAAGATGATGATGAGCATTGAGCACCGCCTCATCGAGAACTGTTACAACCGCCCTATCGAAAAATGATGATGATGAGGATTATATTAAGATGATGATGAGCACTGAGCACCGCCTCATCGAGAACTGTTACAACCGCCCTATCGAAAAATGTTACAAAAAAGGGAAAACAATATAAGCGGGGTCCCCTTCTCCTCGACGGAAACGATCGCCACCAAGTGTTTCGGTTGTCAAACGTATTGTCTGCTCCCGCGCAATTCTTCTTCCGGCGCCAAATCACGCGGACCACAATACAAGGCGCGGTTGTGGCGCCACATCAACCGAATGCTACCAAAACTACCGCTGGGGATGATTGAGGTTACCCCCGCCCCATCGAGAACTGTTACAACTGCCGCTGATGACGATGATTATGATGAGTATAGCACGGCCTCATCCAGAACTGTTACAACTACGGAAGATTTTGAGACGCGTCGGAAAGAACTCTTTGGATTTTAATATGTTTCTTATACTCTAAAACTTTTCAGAACTTCAACGCTAACAACCAAGAAGCACATCGAATAGTCATAAAGCAATGCATGACCTGCCATGACCCGCACCCAGACAAATGGGAATGTAACAGTTCCCCTCACTGAGCTTAGGTAATTACAGCGTACACTGTACAATACATTTGCCTGAACTTCCGCGTTAAAAAGTACGACGTATTTTTGCGGAGTTGCCGCTTTCATCTATCATTCGCTATACATTAGCCGGAAATAGCAGTTTCTGATATGTTTTACAACATTCTTCTGCCAAATAATTTTAAATTGTAATATTTCGACTTAAAAACAGTTTCGCAAGCAACATTTGTTCGCTAAAATATTATTGTGCATCAACTGGCAGGATTTCATTCATTTATTCAGCACACTCGTTGAACCCCACGCGAATTGCGCGGATTAAATAATTAAAGTTAAGTTTTTTCTTACGTTTACTCTGCTAATACTGGCTGGATCGACCTATCAACTTACAGCTGTTCTGTTGTAACTTGTAACCCGGTTTTAAAACCGTCTATTATTACATTAAAACTACTCCTGTACCATATGCGTTTTATTACCGGCGCTATTTGATTTTTAACCTTTAAACTGTCATTCACTTCACTACTTTGTGGTTCGGATAATGAGAATCTCGAAATAATTAAAGTGGAGCTAATTTACAACTTACGCTGACTTTGGAGTGGTTGTTTTTGCTGTAGGCTTTTAAAGTTGCTTACTTGCTTACACTTCGGTTTAAGCTGTTACCACGTAAATCCAAAATTTCAGACCCATATACAGTAACTCGATTGCTGCTGCGCGCCTTCAGCTCCGCCTCATCGTAGCAAAAGTCTGCTTATTATCCGATCTTCTTGAAAAATTGCTGTTGCTTGTTGGATTTATGCATCCAAACACATACACTTTTTGAAGTACTGTGAAAGTTTTTGCAGTTTTACTTATAAGCAGAAATTCTATAATACATTAACACATACCGGCGATGCCGCAAAATGACGGTATTACAGTAAAAGCAGGCAGATGGATAAACACCAAACATTATTGCCTTGAGGTACAGCGTGTTCCGCGTCAGTAATCTGGTTCGCTGCAATGGAGTGAGCTACGCCATTGCTTAGAAGAATCGACTGAAACGAGCAATCAAGAATATAGCACTGTGTTCAAGACGGTTTCAACAACTTGATGCACAGCTGCTAACAGAATGCATATTGCTAGTTTGCAGCGTTCGTTGTGATTGGTATTTAACAATG
This sequence comes from Paramacrobiotus metropolitanus, assembly GCF_019649055.1. NCBI lineage: Eukaryota > Metazoa > Tardigrada > Eutardigrada > Parachela > Macrobiotidae > Paramacrobiotus > Paramacrobiotus metropolitanus. The sequence continues at coordinate 21,310 of NW_026570424.1, read as the reverse complement.
TGCTGGCCCATCGTTGCCGGTTTCCGGGTTTTGAACTTACAACCGGTGCAGTACAGAAAATCCCCGGCAGCGAAGAGCCGGGCGTGCTCCGCGTCGGCCAAATGTAGCAGGAAGGCGGCCTCGTCCTCGCAGGAGAAGCGACAAATGCGACACTGATATCTGGCGCCATCACCGCTATTCACCACCGCATTCGCAGGCGGAAGTGATCCCGTCTCGCAGGTCGTTCCCGTGCATGGGGTGGGCACAGAACTGGAATTGGGAACTAGTGGAATTTCGCTGGAAGGAAGTGGTAATGTTATAGTGCCGGTATTAGCGCCCATCTCCGGAATATCCTCGGATGTGTGAATCGTTGGGTGGTGGTCGTTACTGGAGATCGACTCAGGCCGAGACGCAGCAACGATCGGGGCAGCGATATCTGGATCGGCGGCTGAATCCGGCCTTGGCTGCCCGGCGTGGGCGGGATTATCTTCCAGCCGACAGGAAGCGTTCACAGGTGTAGAAAGGTCACAAAAACCCGAAGACTCAGTCTGCAAACGCAAACAAGAAGCATATTCAAAATAAGAATAAAAATTTAATTATAGCGTAACAGTGCCACGAAGAGCGCAGCTGACGACAACACCAAAGCAGCTGCGACTTTCGAGTATCTCGGTACAACAGACGCTCTACTGACGAGTGACGGACGACTCTTTGCTAATAGCATCAGACGAAAAGATTTACCCACTAAATTGTGCGCACAAATCATGTTATACACCCAGCCCTTCGTTTTACACCAACCTTGAAGGAGAAGTTGCTGCTCAGAGTTTAGTCAGTCTGACTGTGTTACTGAGTATATAAGGAAATCTGTTACAACCGTTAACGAAGTAGAATTACTCTCCATTAAAGCATAACTACCAAAACCAGTTTAATTCTATCAATACTGCGCTACTTACGTTGATTAGCTGGTCCATCGGAGGCATTTCCTCGTGGTGGCTGCCCAGCCCTGTGTCACTTCCACCGCCATCTCCAGTGGATATGGCGTCGGACGGGGAACAAGCAACGAGATTCACTGCTTCATGCGAACATCCCTGTTGAGGCAGTTCTCCAAGGAGGGACTGAATTTCCCCGTGTCCGCTTTCCCTGTCTGCACCCGTATCCGGCTCTTGACTGCTGGGTTCGGGTAAAGCCGTCAGCGTATTACTTATCAGTGTGCTGGGCGATTCGCAGTGAGGCTCTGGACTGGTTTCACTCTCAGCGTTAGCAGGAGACCGCGGCCTTCCGGTTACGTTCGTACTGTGGTGGTTGAGCGCCGCATCGATGTGTTGTCCGCTTCCGGTGTCCGCTGAATCGCCTTCGGTGGAGGTCAAGCCACGCAGACGTCCACAACGAACAATGACTGAAACGCGGCCGGACACAACGGAATCAAATTCCCGGGATGCTGAAGAATTCAGAGGTAACGAAATTCCACGGTTGATTGCCGGTTGTTCTGCTTCACCGCGCTGCAGCGTATCTTCCTGCCCGTCGTCAATGCACAGAATTCCTCCAGTTTCCGCTGATAGATTTTCTGACCCCGGAGAAAGCGTCCCAGCATTACAGCTACCGTTCGGCGATGGACTGGAGAGCCTCTCTTCGACTTCGGCGCTTGTTGCCGGCTCGCTTTCTGATCTGAAATCCGGTGGCTGGCACTCTTCATTCTGCATTGGCTCCGGTCCGGGCGATGTTTGGCACGGTGCCGCAATAACTGGATCCGCGTCCGAACCCGTTCGGTGCTGGTCGGCATCAGCATCCTCCGCTTCCACGTGGTATAATGGGTTTGCCGGTGTAATGGCAGATGTGTCAGGGTCACGTGCTGCAGTCGCAGCCTGAGCCTAAGAAATTGTAAGAATGCAAAGTTTCGGTAATAGTGTGAACAAATCGGAATACATATTTTGAATTACGTAAAGCAATTAGCAAAGTACGTTTAAATTAAGCAGCAAATACTTAGCAAGAAGTAAAATCTCGAAACTAATCGAATTCCACTTTTCTGACATAGAATTTCACGAGAAAACTGGATTTGCAGTTGGTTTTGAAAAAAAATTGTTTTGGACCCGAAAAAATTGTGCCTGCGATTTTTGCCGGTATAAGACTTAGGCACAATTTTGGCTCCACACGATAAAATCGCCATAAAATTAGAAATTTAAACTATATAATACAGTATGTAATATGGCTAAAGCTATAAATTTTTCATCGACCTGAAAAAGTTCCCCAATGGACTAACTTACAGCAGGCAGCCGGTTACTCGGGGAGATTTCACTGCACGTGTTGTCCGGTCGTTCGTCATCACGCGAGGCCGTGGCTGCAGACCGGAAGCAGGCCTCGATGCGCCGCGTAATCGCTTCATAGGGGCATCCCTGTTGGCGCAGTTTCCGCACGACGGCCTGCAGTGCCCGGAACGGACTGTTGCTCCCGTCCGTACGCGTTTCCTGCTCCGGCAAAATCTGGTTCGACACGGTGATGGGTGTATTATTGGTTGGCTCGGAATGTGTCTCGATACACTGAATTTCTGGAGAGCTGTCACATGGTTGGAGCACTCGGCTGCCCGCTGTGCTGGTAGGCTGGTCGTTGCTTGCAGCAGCGACATGCTGTTGGCTTATCGCGTCTAATGAGCATTCGTTAGTGGGCGGGGTGCGTTCACAGGGGAGAGTTGGTATATCTTCATCGAGAGGCGCGGATAGCTGCTGCGGGTACTCGACATTTGGTGCCATGGGTGATGGATTAACCGTAACGGCATCATTGATATGCTGTCGTGGTGGAGCGATATTACTCCCTTCGTCAGAGGGCGACAGGAGGCGATCGGTGTCCGCTGTACTTTCTGTAGGGAGACATGTACATGGTTAACGTATTATTTAGTTAACCAGGATAAAAGGCTAACTACTAACTTCAACAATTTACAGGCGCAAGTTCGAGTGTTGATTTTTTCAGTTCATAATTACAGTTCTACAGGTATCTACACTCGGTAAAATGCTTTTCGAACTCAGGAGAAACGGTCTACTCAGTTTCGGAAGCAGAGAATTAGTGTTGCTTTAAGGCGAAGTTATGCTGCTTGTGTTCAGGAAACGTTTTGTATCGGTAAGAGACTGGATGAAGTGCATTATGTGTTGAATGATGAAATGCGTAATTTTGCGTTTAACCTACTCTGTATGCTAATGTGAATAACCCAACAAAACTAACATGCAGTACTACAGAGTACTACAAGTACATAAAGACGGTCAATTGATTTTGTTACTGTAACAGCATCTCATTTATTCACGTACCAGCCTGGTTTTCTCTTAAATCCGGATCCAGTACTGCCGGTGAGATTTCCTGCGGAGTTATTGTTGCTGCTTCGCCTTCGCTGTTACCGGCAGTTGCGTTAATATTGGGTGCGGCTGTTGTGACGCGATCATGCGAAGAGGAAGGTTTTAAACCAGGACAATCGGTTCGCCCGTGTTGACTGCCTGGATCGCCAGGATGCATGGCCTTCAGTCGAGCTGACCTTCGGAATACATGAGCAACATCGTTAGCGTCGTCTTCATTAGCCGGCGCTGCCTGAACCAGCTGATCGCCCTCATCATCATCATCATCATCACTGGCCGTTTTCAGCATTTTCCCTGCAGTGTCCAGGCCGATTTTCAGCCGTTTCACGATGGCCCGCAAGGACAATCCCTCGGCACGCAGTTGCCGCGCAGCCGTTCGCTTCTGCTGGTAATTCTGATGCCGGCGCTCCCGGAAACTGTTCTCATTCTGCCGCAACAACGCTTCCAGAATGCTTTCCGACAGGTTGAATTTCTCTGCAATGTCCGCTTTAGTGTCGCCCTTTTCAAAACAGCTGAGTATTTCTTTCTTCTGCTTCTGGCTGATTGGCAGTTTATCCCGCGCGGCAAAACTCTGTCCGACACTCTTCAGTACGGCATCCACCGCCTCCGCCTCCACGCCGACCTCCCGCATAATCTCCGTTCGGGAAGATCCGCCATCGAACAAACGGAGGATGCGTTTCTTCTGCTCGGCAGTGACGCCGAGCATTCGCCGCATTTTTCCCACCACCGTCCCGCACATTTTCAGCCGCCTCCCGATTTCTGCGTCACTCAACTTTCCCTGGCGTATCAACTCTTTGACCTGTGTTGTCTGCTCCGGTGTCTGCTTGCGGCGAATGGCTAATTTTTTCTTCTTGAGAATATGCTTCACCGTACTCACTTTTACACCCTCGCGTTCCGCGATCTCCTGCCGGGTGCAGCCGGCGTTGCGTAGTTCGCAGACCCGTTGCATTTTTTCCTCCGCTATTTGTCCGACCTTTAACTTTTTTACTAAGGTCACCGCTTTATCGGCTGGCTTTTCCTTATTAACTGCTTCGACGCTCTTTTCGGAGTTTTCGGAAGAAGAAGAATGAGCGTCTTCACTAGAGCTGGTATCATCGTTAGAATAACCGGAATACCTGCGATCATTCCCAGGATTTCCGCTTTGCTTGGCACTCAAGCGAGCCGATCTTCGACGTCCACGTTCGACGTTCCCATGTTGCGCAGCAGTCTCGGCGTTGGCTAGCAGACGCTCCTCCGGCGAAATCAATTCCTGGCTGGTCATTTGCACTATCTGGCTTAAACGCTTCCTGCTGATTTTCAGCTGTTTCGCTATTTCTTCCCAAGCTAGTCCCTGTTTAGCCAGTTTCAACGCGGTATCTCGCCGCTGCTGATAACTTTGCCGGCACCGTTCCCGGTAGCTGTTTTCGTTTTGCCGCAATAACGCTTCCAGAGTGGCTTCCGAGAGACAAAACTTTTGCAGAATGCGTTGCCTACTGTGACCTTTTTCAATGCAGGCAAATATTTGTCTCTTCTGCTTTTGGCTGATCGGAAGCTTATCGCGTGCAACAAAACTTTGCCCGTATTTTTTAACGACAATGTCGACGGCATCACCGCTTACGTCCACCTCGCGCATGATATCCGTTCGGGAAGAGCCGCGACGGAACAACTGCATGATGGTTTTGCTCTGCTCTTCCGTGATGCCCATCATACGCCGCATTTCTCCCACGACCGACTCGGAGATGTTGCACTGCCTGGCAATTTGTGAATCGCTAAACTTTTCTTGGCGTAGCAGTTGCATGATTTTCTCTTTCTCCTCCGCCGTTCGTTTCGTGCGAATAAGGATCTTCTCTTTATAGAGGTAATGCACGACTTGGTGCCACGTGAGGCCCAGGCGATCCGCGATTTCCTGCCGGGTGTGGCCGGCCGTGCGCAGTTCGCGGATCCGCCGTTTTTTTTCCTCATCCATTCGTTCGTTGTTTGGTGACTTTTCCATGCTTTAACTGGTTTTCAGTACCGCTGCCGATGGTTACCCTAATAAATACAGCAATCAGTGGAAGTTAACAGACAATCTGGAAGTGCAACAATAGTGGAATGATGCCTATTGCTACACGTATAAGTACGCCTTTCTTTAAAATTATTGTATATAAATTATTTCTAAAATTTTTAAGAGATTGCTCGAAACACGATTCGTGTCGTGTTTTACCTTTTAGAGTTTTAGTCCTTATGTTCCAAAGATCAGTTATTGATATCTGTATTCTACCAACAGGCGAATTTGACTCGCTTGGACAAAAAGGGCACTGAGAAACATGGAACCCGAAAGGCGGTGAACTTTTTTTGTGTAAAATTCATTTTGCTGCAAAAATGGCTAAAAGTTTAGCAAAAATAGCAAAAAATTTTTGCTATTTTTGCTAAACTTTTAGCCATTTTTGCCAAAAAATAATCTGTTTTTTTGCAGCGAAAGCCTGCGGCCATTAGTAAGTCCGTATCATACAGACAGCGTACAAAAACTGTAAACCTTCGCGCGAAACTAACGCACGTTTTTAGTGTGTTCAAACAAGCTCCACAATAAGCACCACTTTTCACCGATAATTCATTTTGGTTATACATCTATAAGCATTAATTTTCAACGTTAGCGTTTTCCACGCATAATTGTATCGCAGCAGACGTCGCACACACGACATATGTATGTATTTTTTAAATATTTCTTGTATGTTAATAAATACGTACCTTATAAAGCGGAGTCCTTTCCGTTAAAAACATATACGATAGGCTTTGTTTAATTAGACCAATACTTTCACCAAAAGGCCAGGAAGTATGCATCAGAATGCACAGACAAAAATTAAAAAAAGACCATGATTACAGAAAAACTGGCCTAATTTAGATTTTTCAAAATCAGTAGAACATTTCAAGCAAAATCACTTGAGACCGCATTCCGTGACAAATCGGTGTTTACACAACAAAAACGCATCGTGGTTTCTATAGCATGCAGGTGCGTTTCCAGATAGCTGCGACGTTATCGTAGACGTCCAACAGTGCAGTACGCCTTATCATTTATATCGCTATCTTCGGCAAATACGAACACGAATACGAACATTTATTTGTACTGCTATTCGAACGAGCGCAATCAGAAATAAAATAACTATTAAATACAGTGCGCTTATCAATTGTGTATCTTTCGATTTATTCGCGAGAACATTAAACACCGAAGTATTAGAAATCTAGCTGCAAGAAAAATCCAAAAAGTTTAAATCCATTCAGGTTTCAGGTTTTTCATGAAAACGTATATATGCATGAATATACAGATAGTTTTTCCACCGAATCACGGTCACCAGGAAGTTCAGTGACGCAGTCCATAGACTGATCTTCTTTAAATTTGTTTTGCACATGCACGTAAACAAGAAAATCGTTTTTACACCAAACCAGCCATTTTTTCAAATTCTAAAAGGATTTCGAAAATTTTAATATTTATTAATTTTAAAATGTTGAAAAATACTAGAATGGGGAAAAAATGACACTTTTGGTATACCGGAATGCATTTAAACTTTTTGGAATTTTTCTGGTGGCCATAACTCCCGAATGAGCCGAAGCGAATGACGCACACACCGAACAGTTTTTACGCCTACGTAAACAAATCATCTGGATATAGAATGTCATAAAAGAAGTTGAGGTGGTCGACAATCGACATTGAGAAAACCTACAGTTTATTCGCAGCTCTGCGGGCCTTCAGCAGATGGTAGCCCACACGCAATAACTTGTAAAACTCCACTTTTTATACAAATTTTATTTTTACAAAATTTTATAAAAATACCACGCTGCCATCGGCTGATTGCAGATCTCCAGTTCTTAACGGGAAAAAACGTTTCACAATAACGTAGTTTATACCCGGCGTAGCGTACCGTTTCCCGTGGCTGCCCGTTGCGACGGTCTTATCGCATAGTTTCCATGAGAACCTCTCGAGCTTCGTTGATTTCTGACGAACAAAGCGTGTGATCCAACATAAGTGAAGCGAAGATAAAATCGGACGCGCCGTGCATCAAGTATGTGATTATCTCCAGATTCCAGAAGATAAAGTGCTGCTACATAGTGCATCGACATCACCCGTATATTCGTTAATATTATGCGTTTTTGCGGTTATCCGGGCAAAACATTGGTTAATTTCGTTACTACCGTAAAGCTGTAACCTCCAAATAGACAAAAGAGAGAACAATTTCAACTGCATCACCATAAGCGCACAGGAGACCGTCAGTGTACACGTGTAAAAATCCCTCTAAGGCTGCATTCGCTGCCACTATATCCCACATTCCAGATAATATATTTATATCTGTATTGCCAGTGGTATCCCCATCGCTGCCACTATATCCCCTCATGCAGACTTCACTTCCCATAGCAGTGATGAGACCGACATACATATTTCAGCATGGGCGTGCAAGATGAGGCAGTCCTGCCGCGCCGGCCTGCGTCTCTGCGGATTGCGGTTGCTTCGGCCGCTCATACAGACCGAGTGGTGATCCACTGCGCACACAGACAGCGACTGCACCCGCGCTGATATTCGGCCAGCTTCACTTATGTTTCTGCAGTGCCGTTTCACCAGTTTCTTATTTTGGCGGGCTTAGGAAAAACCTGCCCTTTTCGCTGTAAGGAAATACAGTACTTTAATCAGCGTATCACGTAGTAGTTCAAGTAACGATTTTTTTATTTACTGCGCTGTGAAAATAAAGACAGCATTAAAAATTTGCCGTGGACTGCGGTCCATGTCAAAATTTGAACACGAATAGCAAACATATACATACAGTTTGTAGTTCACTAATACAATGGACTTCATAAATGTGGTTACACTTAAAACCGATAGCGCTATGCATACGGGTGGCTATGTGTAACCACATTTATGAAGTCCACTGTAAGTACAAAATAAGTAAAAATGGAAAAGTAATAATAATAGCAGTTTTCTGACTCACTGGCTATAGTTACAGAGAAAACGCCCGTTGGCTCCTGTATTCACAGCAACTGAGCGGAGGCTAACGGAACCTTTGGTCGTAAAAGAGGGCTACTAGATCATGGCTATGGTGTGACCCATTTAAGGAAAATGGCCCGGTACATAGTTTTGCTTTCGCGCACTCCGAATCATTTTTTTTGTAATACTTTATGTCATTCTATAATCTAAACTAAACGATTTGTACACACTGTTGTGAAAAAGGTTGGGTGCGCAACATCCGGTTGCCGGATATGGCGCACTAAAATGGGCGAAAAGGTTAAATGCATTGTTGTGTACATGAAGACGTTTCATGTCTTCCATAGAAAAATTGGCATGGAGAAATGAAGGCTGGACACACCTGGGGCAGCAAAAACCAGTTCCGTGGCGAGTCGGCTTGGCCCCATCGCGGAAAACAAGAATCTACTCGGTAGACGGCAGCAGGCACTGACACAGACCTTTTTTGCTGGCTTGGCTCCTCCAGACTAACGTAAGCCAGAACGTGCCCTGAAATAACCACGCCCACAATCCCAAAGTGCCCGACGTCACCTCTAGCCATCTGCGCGTAGTGTGATTAGATAATTTAGATTCACTGGATAATTAGAAATTCGCTCTCGCAGCTAGCGCTTCCTCGTGCAAACGCAACAAAAGTTCCTGAATTTACAGCCCAACGCGTGCCAATCTTAGTAAGCCCGATCGGCGCTCACTAAACCAAAGTACTGCTAGTTTTCTTCAGAACCTTTGCCTTACATACACCAGTCGAGTCCTCTACGACCTGCCTGCGTTCGCTATGAGATTCGTTTTTGATGACGTGTCTGTCCCGCTGCAGCATGCATGGCCTGATGCAGCTTATGCGCGGTGGTGCTCGTCTGCAGCGACGTGATGCAGGCGAGACTGAGATACGGCACGCGAACCAAGGAGGCCATTTCCATGGCGGCAGACATTCGCCGGTCAACGTTTACAGTCCAGCCAGCGGTGAAGTGCCTCCGCCACCATATCCTCGCTGTCCACTTGTAGACCGTCCGCGTCGAGCAGCTCTAACACCTGCCGGAAATGTGTTCGCTACTCAGTTTCCATAAATCAACAAAACCTGCTTTTAAAGTACGAGTAAGCATTATTGTTAGAAACTATATTGGCATTACTCATTGTAAATATGCAACCTAATATCTGATCGTATGCAGTTATGCACCCAGCACACCGATCGTTAACCAATGATACATATAAGTGATATAACTACCTAAGTCCTGTGTCAGTGAGTGTGTTTACCGTACCCTTTGTCACAGGCTGTGTGTTACTTAAAGCCGTGTCACTAGCATGTTTTCTTTGAACATCATGTATCAGTCTAATGGACAATACGACGGGAAGTGTGTTGGTTCGTTATAGGACACTTATAGTCAGTACAGTATCCAATACATTTTATCAATTATTCTACAAGCGTTTCGTACTTGGCTTTTATCCAATTCCAAAAAGTCCGCCGACTGCGAATACCGGTAAAATGTTTGATGCAGAGGAGCTTGGCTTTCTCAGCGAGATCACGCTGCGACAACAGTCCCGCCCAGTATAAGATCACAGCAGTTGCTGGGAATCGAGATGCGACTGTACGATGCCCAACCATGTCCAGGAATGCCCGGCATGTCCAGAATTCCGGCCGCTTGCAGAAGCGGGATAGCGTTGTCTCCATCGACAGCAATCTCAGACGAATGGATGTGATGAAGGAGTCTGCAAGGCATACGTTGCTTATAAAACTGCAGACCGCAGTGTTAAGGTCATGGCTATAATCGCGAACTAAACTGTTTTTCCTTTGAATATTCTTTGAATATTGAATATTCTAATGTATTGTCAGAAGGAAGGACTAACACCCCCTTCCAAATACAGATAAATCTGGGTGTGAGAGAACACGGGTCTCCCACAAAAGAAGAGTTTATTGCCCAAATAGGGAAAAATACAGAAAAAGGGGGAAAATGGAAGCAATAAACTGAGCGTTTCCATAGGAAATGCACGAAATCTATACCAGCAGCCGCCAAGGGCGGCTGCTCAATACATCAAGCAGACAGCGTGACAGTATTAATGACAAACGCCTTACTAGACCTGGGCAGGTATGGAAAATGCACCCACCGTTAGAGTTACGAGCTACAGGGAGCGTGCCAGTTACGCCACGAGTTACGCTATTCATGCAAGTAAAACCGAGTTTTGAGATATACCGCGACTTACGCTACCATAGACAATATATACAAGTTTTAGGCGAGTTACGTTAGAGAATCAAGTTTTTTAAGGTAGCGAGTTACGCTTCAGAGTTACGTTAAAACTCGCTAACTCGCAAATAACTCGCGTTATGTTATCGAGTTAAGTTAAAACTGCCCAGGCCTGCGCCTTTCAGCATCGGTAAGCGATTCCTAAGACTTACAGAGTGAGGATGCCGTGGGGAATATTGTGCAGCTGAATGAATCTGTCGCGGGATTCCTTCATAGGCGATGCGAACATGGAGCGGAAATACGGGCTGTTGGCGCTGAGGATAGAGCGGTGGCAGGGAATCCATGCGGACGCCGTCTCCGTACCTTTAACGTATGCGTCAGGCAGACCCGGAGAATCGGACATGATCATTTCCCCAAAAAATGTGAAGCCATGTACCAGTTGAAAATACCTAAGTTTTCTATGAAACGGGTGGACTTGGAAATACACACGAGTATCTGCGATAAGAACAAACGTTTCTTATTCCCCCAAGCCGATTGATTATTTGCATACGCAGTTGAACATGCTCCTATAATGCAGTACTTCACGAATGTTTTTTTTCTTCAAAATCTGTACGATCGCGATTCGAGTGTAAAGTATACTGTTACGAGAAGCTTAATAGCTTTGCGTAAACAAATCGACCGGCGTACAGATTGTACGAGCTCGTACATCGAGCAAGCGACACTCAGAAGCAGCACAGCTGCTGGCATTTCTTGCTAATGTTGTCAGCGCGCTAATGACTTACAGAGACGCGCTAATGACGCGCTAATGACTCTGTACCTGGTGTTTTCTCGTTTTCTAGTAAGATAGGTGAATCACAGCACATCAAAACTAACAAATTCCAAGTGTACTCTGTACAAATAGCAATTGCCGCTACAGCGGCAAGTGTGCACTGATTATGGCAAAGAGTGTTGTTGCACAACTTGTGTTCAGTAAGATTTTTTAAAGACACCACTTCACTTGTGTTCAATAAAAAATTTTTTAGCATGCATTGTAAGAATCGGCGCTGTTGTATTAAGGCTTTGTAACCATTGTCGCACCTCTTACGTACTGTAAATACAGAGTTTCCTTACCACTATTGGTTAGTATTGATAAAGGAACGTGGTTAGTAGTGGTTAGTATTGATAAAGGAACGTTTCTCCTACATTATACGCCACGGAGAAAATTGTCGAATCCCATTAATGATCTTTGTTGTACACGGTCATGATAAAATATTACGCCGCTGCCGTGGTGCCGCAGTTTCTGCTCAGACGATGGGATGCTAACGGATCGAAAAGGGCAACGAGCACGCTTCCACCGAAATCAGGAATGCTGATTGGATGTAGCCGACGGCCTCCGGTTTTCTGCCAGGTTATACTGACGCTTCGTCATTTTTTGCGCCACTGCTGCTAGTTTGTAAAAGATAGCGATAACACTGCTATTAGGTACTTGGTGAGGCCGCTATGTGACCTTGTTTATTAAAAATATACGGTTCAGTAATCAACAAAATACAGCGGTTGCGTACTTTTGGGCGCTAATGCATTTCGTCCCACTGCGCAGTGCGCACCCAAATCCAAAACACCTAATTTGCACGGACTCCACGGCCTGTATCGAGCAGGGAAAATAAAGCGAAACATGTTGGGAAAAACGACAAAAACGCAAGAGTAGCTTTAACAGCTTCGGGCAACATAAGCAGCGTCCTGCGCGCGAAGACAACAGATCGGTTTACATGGTTAATATTATCAACGTATTAGCAGTCGTCAAATTATGGCGCCATTTACTTAGCAGAATCGCTGGATACTTTGTCGCCATTACACCAGTCCTTCATGCAGTTCCATAAGGCGCACAGGCAGAAGCGATTCAGCTTGCTGACATCCACGCTGGCCATATTGTACAAGCACCATCGCTGTTCCCGATAATGCGCCGAGGGACGCGGATCGCCGGCTTGGTAGGCTTCCAGGATCTGCAGAATTATCATAGAATTACCGAAATACATTAAATTAGCATGTACTAGTAAACGCTGTTAACGCTTGAACTGTAATAACTAAACCACCGTGCCGGGAGGAAAATTGCGTTCCCGACCGACACTACATTCTAAGTACTTACTTCAGGCTGCCCTATTTTCTGCGGACGCAATAACTGCGTCCTATATCATTTCGTCAGAAAGAACTACGCTGAAGAAACGGTCTTCTGTGAATCAACCAAATGAAGGCATAATATAAATATGAATAATGAGTGATATACAGATATGCAGAGTAGGTTATTCTTACACCAAACCGAAGATTCAGTGTTTTTCAGATCTACATGTTTTAAAACAACTTTAACAGAACTATCTTAAAAATTAATCGTCGTATTATTTAACTTTGATTCGAGAAACTCGAAGAAAATCTGACATAATGCCACTTTGGGTAATCGGATGGTTTTACAAAACCTGTGAATTTCCATTTCTTCATCATAAACTATTTGTGAGAAACAGGCAAGACGATGCGACGCCCCTAGTACCTTTTTCACTAATATGGCTTTCTCTTCACTGACAATCACATTGGCCAAACACTGAGCGATGCGCTGCACATCCAACGGCGGTCTCTGACTGCGCAAATGCTTCTCCAACAACTCCACAACTTCCACCTTACCGACCTGCTGCCCGGTGAAGACCGCAAGGGGAACGCGGCACTGCAGAACGGTCGACCGATCCTTCACCACGCTAAGGAGGAAATCCTTGACAATCACCCGCTCACAGCACCACACTAGCCAGGGCTGCAGCGGGCCCGCGGTCATCGTGGCGGCCATGACGTCCAGTGCCGATGGCTTCAGTTCGTGCTCACGGAGGCTGGTCGCTCGGCCGTGCGAGATAAAGCGGTGGAGGCGGATGCCGGTGCGCTCCAAGAGGTACGCCGTATAGAAGAAGACCGTTTCTGCCGACGTGCCGTTTTCGCGCAGACTGATGGTGCGGGTGGCGGGCGTGATGTGCTTGGCGATACAGGCGTACAGGAAGTGTCCATCCCAGGGGCTTTCATGCGGCCGCCCTGTCCGCACCTCGCTGCACACGTCCGCCGCGGTGAGAAGGGCGTCCCACAGGTGACAGGTGCGGCGGCAACGATCGCGGTCAATGGTGTCCAGTGAAAGAAATACTTCCTTCAGCACTTCCAACGGCAACGACAGGTAGTTTCCACTTTCTACGACACTTGACGGCGTCTTCCGCTTGGGCTCACCGTCCGCCGACGTTTCGGCTTGCTTGAGGCGTTCATTGTAAGAGAGAGCATCCGGCATGTTTTCTTGCAACGCGATCGCCTGCGGTACAAGTATGAGAATATGGTTTTGTACCACGTATTTCAATGAATTTTAGTTGTCGGTGAAGCATTTAGTGCAGCACGTCAATTCCCCGACCAACAATTTGCTTTTCTGCTAAATCGTTGGCCGACATTTTGCCGAAACATTTTTGGTGACCGACGGCCAGCTTTGCGGTTCGGTACGTTGGTTTCTTAATTTCATGTTGTTTTTTCTTAGGTTTCTCAGATTTCTTAGGTTTCTTAGCTATCGTGAATTCCTCAAGTCAGCGAAATGTCGCCAGCAAGTTGTTGATGTTCACAAAAAGTCGTTAAGAGAAATGCCATACCACGATTAGTCGTTTCAACAAACCGTGGGGTAATCGTTTCGTCGGTCAGCAAAAAGTCAGCAGCAAGTTGTCGGTCAGACGAAGATTACTCGTCAGCGAACTGCCGGTGAAACAGTTGTCTGGCCACCCACGGACTGTACAGCACACATAAAAGATACCCACTCACCACCACATCTTCATCCCGCAACGGCACGTCCTGCCGGTGGCGCAGATAGTGCATCGTGTGGCTGAAGACCTGGCCGAAGTGCACCTGGCACTGTTTTTCCACGTATTGCAGCAGCCACGTCGCTGCAGGTCGCCCCAACATCCAGTAGTCGTTGGGCACGCTGCACGTCTGCATGACAAAAGGGCTCGCTGCCAGAAGCCCGCGCCTCCCTGCTTTTCCACAGGTACGGCGAACCTGTATCTCGGGAAGGAATTCGCGACGCCACTGCCCGTCCACCATGACCTCCACCAGCGCCGCCTCCTCGAACTGGTCGAAGCGGGGCATCAGCATTTTCCCCGGGTACCACTTCCAGTGCGGGCCGTCGTGCAGCAGCCCCTCCACCGCAGCTCCTTTATCGGGGTCACTGAATCGATCGAAGGAACAGTCCCAGACCTTCCCGTACTCTACCACCACCGCCTGCTCTGCCGGGCATCCGAAATCGACCAGCAAATGGGGGGCAGCGCTCCCGGTCTCTTCCAGACCGATCACGTGGCCATGCTGTAGCCCACCGTTGATCTCAACGTCCACGGCGTTCCATGCGTACACCGATCGTCGCATATCTTCGTACAGATGCATTTTTACTGTCTGGATGAAAACGAGAACCAGACAAGTAGCTGTGTTCTTTGTACGTATAAAGGCAATTAGCAAAAGAATTTGTTTAGTAAGTAGAAACTAAAAATATATGTGAATGGACATCGCCCTCGAAGCGGTGCTCTGCTGGTAAGAATTAAGTTATCATTGCGCACGCTTTAAAGGGGCAATGTCAGCAGCCCAGAACAGCAATGGAGAAATATCTGGTGATTTTATGCAGCCAATCCGAGCGCCTATACAGTAACTAGGCCACATGGCTTAAAGCCGTGTACTACCTGCGGCCCACCGAATCGCTGCTTTTTGTATGGTGTACCGGGATTCGTTCGCTTGATGAATACTGAGTCACACAGTCCACACTTTAAGGCGCATCTATGTGTTCTGCTATTTGCTATGATATGATGCGATTGGTCGGCGATGCATACTGCATTTGTATTTGTTTCCGTGTGTATCTTTTCTCAAAAATTTCGATAAGATGGATTTGGCCCAGCAAATCTGCTGATAAAAAACGACTGGAGCAGCGCTTTGCCATGCTTCTTTTTCGTGTGTACAGGAACAGGACAAGACACACCAACAACTGAATCTGCAATTGCAGCGATACGTTATTCGACACCTGATGGAATCGCGCTCTACGACTGACGCTATTTCTTCCGTCTGCGAGACACAATTCTGATTTTAACATTGCAGAGGCATTTTTAATAATTTTTATGTTAATATTCCTCCGTTGTAATGTCGAAATGGCTGTCCGGCGCTGACTCGGGCTCGGATGCTGTGGTACAGCATTCAAACAGTTTGCCGTAAATCTTTCTGATCCGGCGACACGGCGGGACGAATGAGCAGACGGGGTTATCACACAACATGAGGTCCGGTCGATCGTGAGGTGCGGACACGCTGTGCAGGAAGCGGTCGTCGACGTTGGTTAGTTGATTAAACATCAGCAGCACCGACTTTACTCCGTGCATGACGTCGAAGCGGCTGAGAACAATCCGCTGGATGTGATTACTCGACAGGTCTAGATTCTGCAACAGGAAATCCAAGTTTATTTTAGGACACTATTGCCTTGTTACGGACCGCTATTAAGCCTTAATATTAAGCCTTCGTCAAGAGCATAAAATCTGTCTGATGCCACGTAAGGCGTAACGTAACACCTTCCCAATTCCCCACAAATTCACTACCATTTCTTAGTGGCACTGGAACTCGCGCTCGTGCAGGGATGCGGTTGACAACAATCCCTAGTAATATGTTGGACTAAAGAGAAAATTTTATATCATGCTCTTTCGATACCTTGAGGCTGCTGGTTAGCGGTTTGAAGACGGTCCAATCCAACGTTGTAAGATTGTTGAATGTGATGCTGAACCGACCGAGACTCGGTAGCGCCGATCCCGACGCAGCGCCCACCGCGGTAAACGCATTGACCTCAATGGTCGACAGGCGGTTACTGTACAGATACAACGCCTCCAGACGCACAAACCCGCCAAACGTCGCCCGGGTGATCGTCGGTAGATAGACCTGCGTCAGGTCCAAAGAAGTCAACGTCGCCTGCACATTGACCAGGAAGCCGGCGACGGGAAAGGGCCGGTCATCGGGCGCCACCCAGATGTGGGTCAAAAACACGGCGGTGACGTTAGGGCGATGTGGAAGGGGCGTGAAGGTATCCAGTAAGCAGCTGGGTGGGCACAGATTGCGCGACATGGTTCCCAGGAGGATCTCGGTGGCGTTGGCGGCGATGGCGCTGAGATTGACGGCGGGTATATCGCAGGCGCACAGCTTGCACTGGTCGCTGCAACCCGATAAAGTCCAGCGTTCGCAAGGAGCACGCCGTAGCAATTCTTCATTATTCGGCGACGGATGGGAGAACTCTTCTGGGACGGGACAACTCCATGGGGGTGCTAGACAGTTCACGCGTCGCGGGAGAACGCACAACACCGGCAGAAAAAGCAGGTAATAATTCGGGCGTAATCGAGTCATTGCGTGGAGATTCAAAGTAGCTTTAGTAACAGATTGCAGCCTTAATGCGTGCCAGTGCACTCAGTATACTGTATCCGAGCAAAAGAAGAGCAACTAGGCAGCACATTGCTGTTTCTCTACTGGTATCTCAAGCCTTTAGGCGTTCAGTGAGTCAGCGGACGATGGACTGCAGATGCGACGCAGCAGCCGCTTTCCGCGACAGGATACTACGTGCCATCATTCAGCGGCGTCTGACGGTGGAAAGTGTAGTTTACTTCCTTGTCAGTGTCAGCCGGCAAACTCTTATGTTAGGTCCGCGTTCAGGCTGAACGTGTGTGCTGAACGGTTCAGCACACTTTGCGCTGACTTTAATTACTACAGACAGTAGTGTGGGTTTTCTATCTGATAATGCTATTGTGATGTAATATGTAGAAGTAGTAGAAGTACGTATGTACGTATCAGTATCGGGAAGTACGCATCTTTATTGTAGCTCGACATATCGCAACTGAACATGAACCGTAGTAACTGCATGGAGTACATCATAGCGTTGCTAGGTAAGTATCCACATCTGCTGTATCAAATTGATGAGTCACTGCGCTCCTGTTTCCAAGAACTCAGTAACGTACGGGTGAACCACGACGACTACCCATGTTGGAGGCAAGCGACTCTGCCAGTTAGTCGAGGAGGCATTGGTATACGGCGAGCGGAGGAACTATCACTTCCAGCCTTTTTGGCTTCGATTCACTCCGTATCTGGTTTGTTATCGTCGATGCTTCCTCACCTACCGGCAGTGGACGCTTCCGAAGCAATTGAGTTGTGGAAAGCCAAAGCTCAACAATCAGAAATGCCTGAAGTTGCCTTCCGAAAGCTTCAGAAAACGTGGGACTTACCGCTTTGTAATGTGTCAGTTTCGGTTTTATTGGACTTATTTCGCGGCGACGGCATCAATACTGCCCGCCTTCTTGCACAGTCCAGACCGGAAGCCGGGATTTGGCTGAATGCGCTTCCTTCAGCCCACATTGGTAACCTACTCGACGACGAGAAGATGAAAATTTCAATTGGTTTGCGTCTTGGAGCGGATATTTGCGAGCCACATAACTGCACCAAATGTCACAAACATGTTGACAAGTTGGGCCACCACGGGTTATCATGCAGCTACTCGGCCGGAAGGCATGCGCGCCATGGAGGGCTCAACAGCATCATGTGCCGCGCCTGTGTTTCTGCTGGTGTCCCCGCTAAACTCGAACCACGCGGCACGTCCTCCACAACAGATCAACGCCCTGACGGATGTACAACATTCGCCTGGAAAAGAGGAATGTGTCTGGCCTGGGATGTGACGTGTGTCGACACGATGGCCCTTTCCCATCTACCGTTGACGTCGGTTACGGCAGGAGCTGCTGCTGTACAAGCAGAAGAAAGGAAGTCCCGATTTTACGCGTATCTGCAAGGGCGCTAAATCTTTTCTCCCATCGCCTTTGAGACGATGGGCCCCTGGGGACCGTCGGCTATCGCCATTGTGAAGGAGTTGGCCAAAAGGCTTCAGGAGCACACAGGAGAGCGTCGATCACACGAGTTTCTGCGTCAACGACTATCGTTGGAGATTCAGCGCGGAAATGCAGCATCTAGCCTTGGCACGATGGACGGAGTGGATAGTTTAAATGAAGTTTTGCTGTTGTGATAAATATAGCGTGCTTCTTTCTTTATTACCATAACTGGGCGATGATTATTAATAAAAGCATATAGATATTAAGTAACACTGCAGAATCTCGAGAATCTCGTATACGTACATGTCGTACGTACACTCGTACATCACAGCTATCAATTTGGAATACTGCTTAGCACAGCAAGAGCACAACTGGACGGAACTCGTATAATTATTCTTAGCAATAATACTCGTACAGTACAGTACTCAAAATTTGATAAGTCCTCTCCGCTTTTAGCTGCCTTCAATGGGAACGTGTGCGCTGGATTTTGCTTCGTAATAATTATTGCTTGTGGCACTATTAGGATTTTCAGTTGTTTTGAAAGTTTCAAACGTACAAAAACGTGCAGTGCAGCTGGATGGAATTTCCACCAGAAGTCTGGTAGAACGCTGCTCGACGTTCTACGTAACGTGTGCGACGTTAGGCGGGCAACGAGCGGATGTTTTCTTCATTTTTCAGCCGTTTGATGGTTTGATCTATAGTGTATCTGTACGATGATTTTTCTAACCGTTGCCAAGCTTTACAAAAGTTCTACACCGTGTCCCGAAGAGTTAAAAAATCAATCAATGACTGGTTTGGGATAAACCCCTCTCAAGCATATCTTCCCTTTTTTCATTTCCAGATCAAACTGAACGTACTCTTTACAAGAACTTTGTATTAGGAGTTTACAAAAAAACTTTGGACTTTATGAATTATGGCCACCGTTTAATCGTTTACCATAATGGGCGGTGACCCCTTCAACGACCATAACAGTAGAACGTGTAGTCGTGTACAACCACCAATGCCACCAAATGCATAAAGCAAAGAAAATCCGCGGACTGTGCTGTCACGTAGCTGTGTTGTAGATCGATGAAAACGCATGTAAAATAAGAACGAAAACACGAGAAAACGCGTGGCGAAAACAAACACGAATAGATATTAAGCAAGGCGGCGTCGTGACCCTGAAGATCTCAACCGCTACAGGTCATACCGTTCTGCCTACCATGATTAACAATCAACATCGACGGTAAACATCTAAGCAAAATTCAACAAAGTGCGCTTTCTACTCATCGGACTCGGACTCCGGGTCGCTGGGTGCCAGTTGCACAGGGTGTGCGCTCTCGTATGCGGACCAGTACTGCGTGTAGCGCCATAAGATACACAGACTGAACCTATTCAGCCTGCCCACGTCCACGCCGGCCACATTGTACACACACCACCGGTGTTCCCGATACCGTGCCGACGGACGCGGATCGCTGGATTGGTAGTCCCGCAGAATCTGCAAAATTACGCATCAGAACCCATGTGTTACGCTAATGACTCCACTAGCTTTATGTGCTGCCCAAGGCACTTTACGCAGTTAAGCCTAACATAGAAATCCCGACACGGATTCTGAGACTTTATCAATTACGAAACACAGTTCAAATGACAGCTAGATGACTTCCAGTGGACTCAGACAGAGTGGACCCTCTAGCATTAGCAAGCTTGGCGCTTTTATAGTCACATTCGGATAAACTGCATAAACATCCACATTAAGAAACTTCTAGAAACTTCCAAAGACTTAGATTACTAAAATGTTAATAAGAACAATAAAACGACATAGCAAAAGAAGACGGGAAATCTGTCGATTCAGATCTTATGAGCTTATGTCCAAATATGGAACTAATTGATATTCTCCCAGTTCTCTTGGTAGCTAATGATTTTGTTTACCAAGCTGTATCTAAAAATAGGTCACATGAGACTATATGGCTGATAATACGATGTTTCTTTACCCTAAGGAACCACCTTGAAAACCAAAGGAACCCAAACAAGTCAGCAAGATGCCGATCAGTGGCAAACCAGTAGCGTACCTTCTTTACGATCGTCGCTCCCTCTTCAGTGATGATCCGATTGCCCATGAAATGGGCTACTTGCTGCACATCTACCGGCGGCCCCTCGTAGTGCAGATGCTTCTCGAACAGGTCCACAACGTCCGCCTCATCGACCGCTCCCCGAGTGAAGACGATCAGGGGAACGCGGAACTCTAAGAGGGGCGCCTCCCACTTGTTTTGCACGACGACGGCCAGATCTTTGAAAATCACACGATCGCAGCAGGACTCCAGCCGGAACCGTGGCTCCGCGATTTTGTCGGTAAACAAGGCGAATTTCCATCGAGTAAATGTTGACTCTTTGTACGCGAGCGATCGCCGGTGCACGATGCAACGGGCAAGGCGGATGTCGGCGTCCTGCAAGAGACGCTGCATAACATCGAACACGTCATTAGAATACATGCCGCTTTCGCGGATGCAGATGGTGCGTGGCGGTGTGACGAGGCGAGGCCGGTGTACAGGACGTAATTATCCCGAAAGCTGTACTGCGGCCGCGGTAGGATCACCTCGCTGCATATCTCCGGCTCAATAAGAATGTCTGCCCACAGCGGACAGGTGCGGCGGCAGCGCACACGGTCAATGGTGTCCAGTGAGTGGAAGATCTCTTTCAGCACTGCCAATGGCAACGTTAAACTGTCTTTTTCACCGACGTTCAACTGGCTTAACGGCACCCTACGCTTCCGCTCAACATCCAGCTCTTCGTTTTCATCAACGAATTCAGTTTGCCAGCCAAAATCGTGCTTGCTCCTCTGGTCCTCGAACGCGGTCGCCTGTGGTAGGAGATTCAGAGCAGGATGTAAATAAGTATACCACACTGTGAAAATTGTACAATATTTGTACAGTAATAGGAAGACGTTCCCATAATTATATGGCAAAATATCGGGGAATTTACCTTGAACGTAGTCATAAGTGGAAATTGCCGTGTGAAAATGTTTTT